>NW_027211096.1:62500-107355 GCF_029030835.1 Brachyistius frenatus
GCACAAAGTCAACACAAACAGAGACACAATGTGCGTATGCACACGAGAAGGTGAGAAATTGTGCGGTTGAGGAGGGGGGGTGTACTGGGCGTGGGGCGGCAGCAGGTGGAAACAAGTGTGTTGATAAAGTAGTGACGCACTCCAACAAGCGCAGAGGAGCGAGCTTTCTCCCTATTTCTGTGTCTCTTCTATTTTGAATAAATTTCATTAACATTCATCTATTCAACACACCGGTAGCATCCACAGACACGTCCCGCCTCCCCACCTCGCCGGTTCCGGTTGTGTCTGATCTGATGGTTGAGCGACGCGGACGTCGGCCAATCGAGCCCACGTAGTTTCGTATGTAACTCGGCGAAAGAAGGTGCGTCATGGAATCTTTTTTTTTTTCTTTTCTTTCTTTTCTGCCAAACAAAATCTCGGAGACCGATGGGAATGTGAAGGATGAACAGCATGATGTTTCATCCTTATATAGACACGACAAGCTGTGATTCCAGCGAGTGAGCTCCATGCCGCCGAGTGCGATGTGTGTGTGTGTGTGTGTGTGTGTGTGTGTGTGTGTGTGTGTGTGTGTGTGTGTGTGTGTGTGTGTGTGTGTGTGTGTGTGTGTGCGCGTGTGTGTGTGTTTGCAGGAGGAGTCTGTGAATTCAGCTTTCTGTTTGCACTGAATGACGTCTTGCACGGACGAGCTGATGGATAAAGTGAAAATTAAGTACGAATTTTGGTCCCGTGTTCGTACAAAAACGCTGCACAAAGTTAAACTATTTTTGGTTTTATTGAAGATATCTGCCACCTCTTTAAATTGTGCATCTCTGTTTTACCTGCCATAGTTGTTGACTTGGTGTTTTACCTGCCCTGCACAAGTTGCAAAACATGACAACAAATTAAAAGTTCCTCCATTAATTAACTCAACATTATTAATTATAATTGATTTGAAGTGGGTGAAAACACACCAAACCAATGTATTTACCTGCAGAGAAACCGTTGCATTCCTTAGGATTTTGTAGATGCAAGGCGTTGAAGGTCAGATGCAGCCAAAACACAAACTTCTCTCACTTCTCATCAGTGTAGCCGACCAGGCAGATTGTTTTGTTTTTTTGAATGTGGTGAGATTTTAAAGGGCCGACACTTTATACTTTTCTGGTCTTTCAATTGAACACTTGAACACTATAAGAGGTCATTTTTGTGGGTTTTAAGTACCAAAAACCATCTCAGTATAGTTTTATACCTACACCAAGAGCAGGCTGTTTTGTGTCTGTGTCTTTAAGGAGGATTCGTATCAACAACCCTCTCTTCTGATTGGCTGCTTTATAGTCACAATTATTTTTTTTTTAAACAGAAAACTGAATTTAAACAATATGGGACCTTTAATAAATCCCCTGCCAAATACAAAAGGACTTTTAAGGAGTTTAACTTCTACTTGTCAGAGCACTGAACTTTGGTCTCTCACTCAGTAAGTCAGTTACACACTTTTGGGTTCATAGTGCTGACCCTGCTGTGGCCATCCATTAATAGTGGTTTAATATGCACAATTTAAATGTAAATTGTGATTACATTTTTTCTTTTACTTTACTTTTATTCAGAAATAATCACATGACCATAAAGGAGATGCTGAACAATCCTAACAGTCATTATGATTCGATTACCACCGTCGTTGTTATTGTCTCTGTTATGATCATATGATCATATACTATCAGCGTACCGCGAGCTGTTGCTGTTTGATGATGGTATAGGGTCACTGTGTAGTGAATTGTAATGAAAGTTATGATGCTCGTTCTCTGTTTTCACTCCCACATCTCCTGTTCGTTGTCTTTTTCTCAGCCAAAGGGTTGGACAGCTGAGAAAGACAAAGAAACTGCCTGGAAGAATTACACAATGGCAACAGTGTCCGTGTGTGTGTGTGTGTGTGTGTGTGTGTGTGTGTGTGTGTGTGTGTGTGTGTGTGTGTGTGTGTGTGTGTGTGTGTGTGTGTGTGTGTGTGTGTGTGTGCACTTCGATCGCTTTGGGTGTTTGAATGGACAGTCGCCAAGACATAAAATGAAAAATGCCCACGCAGAAAAAACACTGTTAAAACAAGTATGAATTTATTTATTTCTTAATGCTGCATCTTTCAATCGCATTTTTTCTTTTCCAATAAAAATAAATAACAAATAAGCCAATCTGTCATATAGAATTATTATCCTTTGCTCGGATACAAAGCACAGAACGTGCAGACATAGAAACTGAGCAAAGACAATGTGTGGTGGTGGTGGGAGGGGGGGTATATCTGGCACTTTGGTCGTGTGACAGTGACCTCACTGACATGGCCACTGAAGAGCACCCGGGCTCAGTTTGACCTCCTCCGTGGAAAAAAAAAAAAAAGAAAAAGCTTTAAGTGGCTTCCTGATTGGATCTCTGTGTTTGTGTGTCTCCATCCTCTTCCACTCCCACTACGTCTAAAGCTTTGCCCTCGTCAATCTCCATTAGAGCCGGAGACTCTCTCCTTCCATCCTCTCTCTGCGCTTGAAAGATGGAAAAACCTTTATGAAAACGGTGTGGAATTAATAGTGGGGGGGTGAAAAGTCGCTACACATCAGCTCTCCTACCCTCTTACTTCCCACAAGGCGATGTGGAAAACTGCTTTCAAGAGGGACCAATTGAAAAAATTAAAAAAAAAACTAGAGCAGTAGATGCCCATATTTGGTGACTTCCTGCTTCTTTTTTTTTTTTTTTTTTTTTTTTCGCTGCTCACCCAAAACACTTCTTCTTAGTTTTTGCAGCCTCAGCATTAACGATTCCCCAGCACCGCCATCCATCCAGCGACATCCATCGGTCGGTCCTAATTTCTCTCCAGATTCTCGCACCGCTCTCTTTTAGCGTATTTACAAACCAGCCCCTCATCTGGCCGTCAATGAGTCACCGGAGTGATAAACCCGCTGACGTATTTGCTTTTTGCAGCGTTAACAGCTTGTGAATCCGTTCATTCTCGTTTACACACACACACACACACACAGAGAGAGATGCCCATCAGAGCCGTTCCATGCGGTCAGTCCTTTAAGTCCTCCGTAGTCGTATATTTAGTCACCGTTCAGTCACTCACCAGCAATCTGCTACTTTTCGGTGGATTTTTGTACCACATTTTTCTGTGTGACAAATCTAGAGCACCTTTGATTTATTCCAAAATATATTCTGCACCCAAAAGAAAACCATGATTCAGGAAATATTTAGTTTATCTTTTATATCAAGATCATCATCATCATCATCATCTGCATCCAAGTCAACAATCATTACAAGTTATAATATTATCATGTCACAGAAAGACATCCAAAAAAAAATAAATCTAAAAATCCCCGGCTTCCTAATAGGAAGCATTTCATTTCCCCCCCAGCAGTTGTGGCGAAACAACACTGTATGTATTTACAGGAAAAAATGGCGGATGGAGGGAACAACTACCGATGAGTAGAGTTATTACTTACTCTCCTGCAGGTTTTTGCTGCTTCTACTGCCAGCACCGTCTGTCTCTGTGCGTCACAGCTTTCCTCCCTTATTGCTGCCTGAACACCCCCCCCCCAGCCCTCCCTCACTCCCTGTCTCATCTGTCTCCTCCCCCTCCCCTCCTCACCCACCCTTCCTGCTTTCTGTCGCTCTCCATCCCCAGCTGTTCTCTTTCTCTCTCTCTGGTATTGGACCCTCTCCCCCGTCCGTCCCGTGCTCTGTCCCGTAGAAGCACAAGCCTTCACAGTTTTCCTGGATCGACATGAAAGTGACTTTTTTGGGAACACCCATGAGAACACATACCTATTTACATAAACACTTTAAGTGGTTACAGTATCGTCATTACTGTGCACTGATTCTAACAGTAATCGTAGCAGCCAGTGAATCGGACGCACCGACAGCACGACGTGGTTCTTTTTTTTTTTTTAACTTAAGTTGACGTGATAAAACATCGCTCACATCAAATTGTGTTGATATTTAGTGACGGACTCAGTCCTCGTAAAACCCTGATTGCAGGGAATCATAACATGACATCGTACAGGTAAGACGTAGAAAGCCATACCTGAAAGATCATTGTAGATATTTATATGTGTGTGTATATATATATATGTGCATATATATATATATATATATATATATGTAAGACCTTAAGCTGAAGAACTCTTAGCAGCCCTGAAAAAGTGTAAAGCCCTGTATAGGTGCTAGATTCAGAATCTAACCGTCCCCCTTTCTCCCTTGCTGTGCCTTGAGGATTCGCTAACAGCAGAGCGGGCAAAGAGGGGTTGTAGAGTCTTACAGGGATCCTCACAGCCTTTAAAACAGGCCGGAAGACGGGCGGATAGGTTGCGGCACTAAGAGTCCGATTCAGCCGAAGAGCAGGTGGAGGTTGAGGCAGAGGGTGAAAACGGAAAGGGCTAGTAGTGAAAGGAAAGACGGTGAGGAGAATCTGGACGAGGAGGACGAAGGAGGCAGCTCGAACTCAGGCGGACATTCGAGCTCGAAGCACCGCACCGTCATGCCGGAGTCCTCGTTCCCGTAGTTGAGGAAGTACTCTTCTGGCTCGACTTTGGGCAGCGCCAGCTCGTCCTCCCCGAGCTCGTACTTGACCACCGATGTGGTTGATGATGGGCCTTTCCCGTACAAACCGGCCTTGACGGTCTCCGAAGCTTTCTCAAAAACGCCTTTCGTGGACGACTGGGGCTTGTTCTTGTGGAACCACCAGCGGGTCTTGGTGCTGAAGGTGGTGGTGGTGGAGCCGCCGATGGAGCCGGGGTCGGGCAGGGGGCACAGGGCGAAGTCCATCTCGCGGAGGAAGCGGAGGTCCTGGCCGCGGCGGGGAGACGGGGATGCGCAGATCACCTCGGACGAAGAGACGCGGGCCTCGCGGAACCACTCCCACAGGGCGCGGGACTCGCAGCCGCAGGACCAGGGGTTGGCGTTGAGGCGCAGGAACTCGATGCCCTGGGTGTCGCGCAGGGCCTGGCTGGGCAGCTCGGCGAGGGTGTTGTTGAAGAGGAAGAGCATGGTGAGGCGGCCGAGGTCGCGGAAAGCCCGGCGGTTCACCTGCCGGATGCGGTTGTCGTGAAGGAGGAGGCGGTCGAGGTTGACCAGACCGCGGAACACGTTCTCCGAGAGGGTGCGGATACGGTTGCCGTGCAGGAACAGCTGGCTCAGGTTGATGAGGTCAGAGAAGATGTCATCCTGCAGGAAGTGGAGATTATTCTCCTGAAATGGAAAAAAATAAGAGTTTAGTATAAGAAAAGCAGACACTCTGTACTTGATCATATTTGTAACTGGACATGTGATGCTTTGTTTGAAGGCACATGAGTGGGAGGCTGTGTGTGTGTGTGTGTGTGTGTGTGTGTGTGTGTGTGTGTGTGTGTGTGTGTGTGTGTGTGTGTGTGTGTGTGTGTGTGTGTGTGTGTGTGTGTGTGTGTGTGTGTGTGTGTGTGAGCATCAAACGGTGTCAGTTTGCATGTCTCTCGAGCGCCCCTACCTGCAGGTAGAGGAACTGCAGGCTGTACAGCTTGTGGAAGATGTCATGGGGCAGGGCAGTGAGCCGGCAGCGGTGCATGTGGAGGCTCTGGAGCTTCTCAAGGCCGCGGAAGGCTCCCCCCTCCAGCCTGTGGAGGTTGGGGTTGTCCCCCAGGTCCAACTCCTCCAAGTCCCTCAGCTCACTGAAGGCTCCTGCCTCAATCCACGTGATGTTGTTTGCGAACAGCCACAGAACCTGATGAAGGGAAACATTCAGGATTTTAAATGGTGATTATATTTTTTAGCATTACCTAACTTAAAATGTGAAAAAAAAAAAAAAAGAGTTTTAACTGCTAACCAGCTTCACACTGCCAAGGCTTTTTTTTTTTTTTTTTTTTTTCTTACCTGAGTTCCGAAGCCAAAAGAGCCAACTCTAAGCTCCGTGATCCGGTTGTTCTGGAGGAACACGCGCTGCGAATCGTAGGGTACTCCGACCGGGACGGCGGTGAAGTTCTGCGCCTGGCAGCTCACAGTCATGGGCGTCGGGTAGCACACGCACAGGTGCGGACACGCCGATGCCGGACTTGGCTTGCCGAGGACCAGCCACACCACCAGCCAGAGGGAGAGACCGCCTGCAGGAGAGAAAGGGAGGAGGAAGTGAGCTGGAGCTGCCCGCTGTGCTGAAATCATCCTTTACCATTCAGTGCAGCAGCATGCAAAGTCCAAACGGGTACGTATTGGCGCTTGTGACATATTATGATCAAATATAAAACTATTTTTATATAAATGCTTTTATGCTCTGGCATTTTGGCTGAAGTTACACTAATAACCTCACAGCATGTACAGTGAATCAAGTTTGCAGCCTTGCTGCGATGCATCGACCATTACGCACAGCATGGTTCCAAAAATGTTTTGTCAAAACACTCTGATTAAAAAATATATTCTCGGAGTTGATCAAATGTCCCTCAGTTAACATACTGCACAAATAATTTGACTATTAGAGGTCATAGACTAAGTATCTGTCAGAATTTCCAGGTTTCCTTTAAAATGTTGTATCATCCATCCAATGATGTATCAATATTTAATGACGAATTACGTTTGTTATAAATCAAAGTTCCTCAAACGTTCTTACATTTTATTTTATTTTTAAAACGTAAAAATTATTGCAAAAGTTCTAATAAGAAGAATATAGACTGACTGGTCCACCGTCGTATCCAAAACCAAAGAAGAGCGGAGAGAAACTTACTTTTGCAGCTGCGGATGATGGAGCATCGTCGGCTCCGAGAAATAGATGAAGTTTCCATCTTGAACCAAAAGCCCAAAGCGAGTTAGCCAAGAGAGGCGATGTAAAGCCTGCTATCTGCGCTGATGATCTGGTTCTCGAGTCGGAGCGACTGAGTGTGACTGGTGATGGCTCCCAGTGTCCCATATATACTCGAGCATCCCGTAATTGCCTACGGCAGTGGGCACCGTGGAATCTCCTACGTCACCAATCGGGGTCATGAATGAGTGAGGGCGGCAAGAAAACGGAAAGGGGAGGGGCCGACCGTAGGGGATTCTCTTGGAGAGCTTGTACGCGCGTAAAAGCTGGTTGGAAACGTGCGCTCATGAGTCTCTGTGAGAGGAGGAGACTTTCTCTATACGCACGTAGGAACTGGAGGAAGGGAGGGCTGAAGAGTGGATGTAGAAGCAGTGGAGGGGAGGGGACAACAAGCCGAGGCACGGTGCCCGGTAATGATGACTGAGTTTTGTGGAGGAGCGGAGGACGGGTAGGAGAAGAGCGCACAGCTCGCTTCCTGGCTGGCGCTCTCAGAGACCGTTATGGTCTGCTTCCGGCGCGCTGGAAGCCAAACAGAAAGATACAGAAAAAAAAAACCCCTGCTTAGATGGTTGTGTCTTAGGTAAAGAGGATGCCCCCGATTTATGATTCAAACATAAGGGGAGATGTTGGTGCCACAGGAGAGTCACCAAAAACAACCCTGGCTGAGTAGTATTTTTTTTGGGTGGAGGTGAACTACAACATGCTCCAGTCATGCTGTTTGTACATTAAATTTAGCTCCTGACATAATTGTTGATGATGAAGATCTGGAATGGAATTAATTAGCTAAACAAGGCAGGATTGGACACGTGAAAGTGGGCTTTCTTTAACTGTTGAAGGACAGTTGGATCCTTTAAATCGAAAATCTGAGATATAAAGATGAAATTTGGACTTTTCAAATCTAATTTCTCTGAGTTCTTGTGGCCTGTTTCTCTGTTGTCATTGCACTCGTTCAAATCTTGTTAATGAGTTTGATAAATGAGGGGAGTAACTGGCCAGTAATGAATGTAGAAAGCAGAACGACAGCGAAACACAACAGATGCCTGAATATGCATGCCACTTCAAGTTTGTTTTGTTGTGTGTCTGCGCCGCAAGCTGTCGCTGCTTGTGTTCCCTGGCCAGCCGAAAGATAGCAAGATAGCGGAATGAATGAATGATACTCCCATTTGATTTTTGATTTGATCAAATTCATATTTTAAAAAGATGTAGTTCATCATCTGAGGGACCAGAAAAATAGAAACACTTGAACATCGTGATGAAATCTAGTGCAAACGTCACACAAGACACATTTAAAAGACATTTTTTTGGTGTCATTTTTAAACATCACAAGACATTACGCTCACAGATTAAAGCCTAAGGATGTAAAAGACAAACATATTCGTATCGAATGTGATGGAAATGTGTGAGACTTAATTAGTTAAAGAGTCTTATGCGAGCTTTTGAGGTCTCTCATAATCCTTTTTTTGTTTGCTTTCCAGTTTCTTTTCGCTGTAATGTACGACTCCATTTTATTTAACTGATTATGTATGTGAATTCTTTTAGACATTCTTTCATAAAGACCCATAGAGGGGGAATATGACCTTGTACTTTCATAGTAGTGGTTTCTAAGGAGCATTTTTATGCAAGCTACATTTTGAAATTATAGAAAGAAAATAACCTTTGTAGAAAAACGGCAGTGAGATTGTAGGAGGGTCAGAGCAGACCTTGGAGAATCATTTGAGCTCTTTTTTTTCTCGCATGTCTCACATTGAAAGTAAATCTGGGTTGCTGCTTAGATGGAGAGGCAGGAGAGATGTAGACAACAGAACTCATTCACAGGCGGCTCAACAGATGAGCGCATAAGCAAGGAGAGAGTCACACGCACGTGTGCACGGCCTCGTACATTATGCGCACAACGCAGCACGCACGTTTCGGCCAAAATGATCCACATGCATGATGAACAAATGAGTAAGTGAGGGGATCCGTTACACGGTGTGTTGTTGTTCCATCGCGCCTCCATGCTTTGTCCTTATCTGGATTTGTCGACGCTTAAGTGCCCACCGGCCATCCGGGACTAACATCTCACCGGCTTCCCCCTTGTCACACCCACACTACCAGCCGTGCCCTTGTATGTGTGTGTGTGTGTGTGTGTGTGTGCGCGCGTCTGTACACGTGTGTTTTGCATGTCTTCCTGCTGAGCAGAACTTTGTCTAAATGCCACCACGGCATGTCAGTCAGTCTGTGTTGTGCCAGTCACCCACACAGCAGGTTCGCAGCGCTGTGTGGGCACCAAACTTCTTGTTTATCTAAAAATCCCCACACAGAAACACACCGAGGTTTCCCCGGCCCGCCGCCCACTCCAGCACATCTGACAGCGCGTCACTCTGTCCACCTGCACGTCCGTCCGTCCCTGTTCGCATCCCACCTGACTTTATTTCGCTCTCTGCTCGGATTTGGTTCACCACTAGCTGCCAGGAGAGGAGTGCGTCACTGGGACCGGCTGCACTGGCGTGGCATGTTGTTTTGCTGCACTCAGTGGTGTGAGACATCCTGAAATAAACTTTGAATAAGATGATCGTAATGAGCCTTTTGGAGTGTCTGCTGCAGGTCATGCTGGGACGGGCACAAACCACAAATTTACATTTCTGTTCCATTTTGACCTCGAACCTTTTTGCTGCCAATCCAGCAGATCACCTTTTTCAAGTTATCGGACGCTCCTTGTCCTAAAACCAAAATTTTCCAACAATTGTCTTTTGGTGTTTGGATTTGCAACTAAGGCCTTTTTCAGACTGCCAGCCCAAATTGTTTTTTTTGTTTTTTTTGTCCAATCCAGATTGTATCCGAATAGATTTTTGTAAGTCTGAACATCAAAAAAACACAAGAAATCAGATCCAAACCACATTTGGAGGCGATCTGAAATGCGATTTCAATTTTGATTTCTATAGATGCGTCTCCCGGATGGATTTCTTGCATCATTTGCGATGCGACACATGGTGACAACCTAATTTTCAGAAAGACAGAGTGAGCAGAATCGACGCTACCGCTGTCAGAGTGCTGTCAGAGTGCTAGCAGCGAGTGTAGATTTTGGTGATGACAACAGTCCACGGACAGAAGCTGAAATAAATTGTCTGCTGCTACTTCTTTGCCAGCAGTTTTCGCGTTGGAAAGCCGCGTTATCAGCGCAGCTGCGTGTGCGTCGTTACTACAGCAACCCACGCAGACAGGTCGGAGACATCTGGACACACCGAAGCTGATTCGTATGTCCTGAAGATCTGATTTGAGAAACAAATCCGATTTGCCTGCTGTCTAAAAAAAAAAGAAGCTTAAATCAATTATAGCAACGTCGATAGCTGCTCATTGATATGCTGGCGTTTGAATATCGGAAGTTCCCCCGATATCCGAAGAAGGTGATATCTTCCTGCTGAATACACTCTGCCTCATTTCGATTGTCTTTATTAAAAAGGTGTCGACTCGTTAAGCCGACTCATAACGAAGGACGACTTCTAACATGCTTCTTCTTTACGGGAAGCTTATTCATAAGACTGTGTTGTGTGTACATTGAGCGTAGTCGTAGGCCCGCAGTAACGAAGGAGGTATGAGACCAGACAGGAGGATGTGAGCACACGCTCTGTGCTGGTTACAATAGACGGCGTGGTGTGCATGTGAAACAAAGAGGACGTGTACCTCCTCGAGGTGACTCAACATATTGTCTTGTAGCAAACTAACACTTTGCTCATCTGCACGTTTCGTCCGTCGTCTCGCACACATCCACCGAGGCACCAGCGTCTCTCAGCGTCCGTCCGATAGTCACAGACAAAGACGCTCGTGCTTTTCTTCCCCGTCTCGCTCGCCTCGCCTCTCCTACATCATTTCTCTCTTTGTCTTCCAATGCTCCCTCCCTTTTTTTTTTTTGTGATTATGCTGGCGTCTTTCTTTTTTTTTTTTCTTGGTGCCTTGGCGTCACTACTTCCGCTTAACCATAAACTGCCGCTGTCATTCCACACACACTGGCACACAGTCTGCAAGACAATGGCTGCTGGAGTGGTGTGTAATTAGTTTGTTATTCTTATAAGACAACTGTTTTTTTTGGGGGGGGGAGTTTCTAAAGTGCCAGATGGCCATTTAAGGAGAACATCCTCACCTCTTGTTTTCATTTTGACCATTTTTAGAGTTTGTACTTAATCGATCTGTACTTAAATGTAAGTATAGTATGATGTTTTTCATAATTTTAAAGGGGAAAAACTTGCTCACAAATACATGAAATCATGCTGATTCTCTTAATAACGCATGATAATCGAAATAATATACTTTTAACTAATTTTGTATTCGCTGTTTCTCCTCCTCAGTGCAGGTGCTCGGTCTACTAAAACAGATCTCTAATGTGTTCTGTGGCCCTGAAGAAGGTCACATAACCCTAATAATGTGAGCGTGGGTTAATCTAGGTTTGGGCTTGGAAACATTTTAGCACAAAGACCATTTGATAGTTTAAATATACTTTGGCATTTATTGGCATTATAAAAAAAAAAAAAAGTAGAGTTTAGTGTCATTGAAGTTTGACCCAAGTGAGTAAAACTCAGTATTGCACAAATGCTTGACTCGATAAACTGTATATAAAAGCTGACGTGGCTTTTGGGTCTGAAAAATGAGGCCAATGTGGAAGTGCCATAACTTGCAATACCACCGAGTACCACCTGGGGGGGTCGGCTCTAAAAAGGCTCTAGCGACGTAGACTCCCATTCAACTATGGTTATATACTGTTAATGGTTATATACAGTCTATGGATATGTACTCTAATGGTTATTTACAGTCTGTGGTTATATACTGTTAATGGTTATAAACAGTCTGTGGTTATGCACTGTTAATGGTTATATACAGTCTATGGGTATGTACTCTTAATGGTTATATACAGTCTATGGGTATGTACTCTTAATGGTTATATACAGTCTGTGGTTATATACTGTAAATGGTTATATACAGTCTATGGGTATGTACTCTTAATGGTTATATACAGTCTATGGGTATGTACTCTTAATGGTTATATACAGTTTGAGGTTATATACTGTTAATGTTTAAATACTCTTAATGGTTATACACAGTAGTTTACTGAATGGCTGAACTATGCTTTGTTTGGTCAGTAGAACTTCCTCCCGTCTCATTTTGATCATCATAAGAACACTTGTATAACACTCAGCCATACGTGTTTCCATGCGTTCAGATCAATATTGTTCACTCTCCCTCCTCTTCCTCTTCCTCCTCCTCCATCTCCATCCTTCTGTCTCTCTCTCTCACTCGCTCACTCACAAGGTCCATTTCTCTTCAAAGCCGATCTGCTCAGTGTCCACTCACTGCTTCCTCTTCGCAATCACCAAAAAACGTAAAAGCATTTTCCAAACACTCTATTGATCTATATATCCCTCACTTGCTTTATGAGATGTACAAGTCACAAAACAATTTCATCTAAGAGCATGTAAGACTGAAGAAAAGTGATATTTTTCCACACTTGTACACAGACAGGTGCATGAAATGTTAAATATCTTCTACATGGTCAACAATGTTTACTAAATAACCATGTTATAATGCAGCAGCCACCATCTCATCTCATTAATTCAATTCAATTTCATTTATGTATCTGTATCTTTATCTATCTTTGTATCTATAGATAAATATAGATATATATGCCACAAAAATCGTAAGGTCAAGACTTAACGACATATCAATAAAGTGTCAAGCACGTGTCAAGAACATAAACCTCCCAGCATGCATCATGTTTTATTTCTACTCCTGCATTTATAATGGTGCTGAGTTATTCCCATCTGTGATTTCCTAAAGAGCAACATATGTACGTTTTTTTAAGGATGTTTTTATTATTAATTGCTATATTACGCACCTCATGTTTAGTTGCTGAGTAACTCTGTTTGATATATATATTTGTAAAGTGTTTTTACAGTTTGTGCTTCAGCCATACGGCTCATAGACCATTATGGCCACAGAGAGGAAAATAAGGCAGCGCCGTTTTAATTTAATCTTGGAATGATTCTTGCACAGAGAATTTTTTTTTTTTTTTTACTGCAGAGAATTTGGTGCAGCGACAACAAACACATTCCCCATCTCCTTGTCGTGTTGAATTTGTGCTTTATCCCCTGGGAGAGGGCGATATACTAATCCTGTATTTGATCCTGCACCGAGGACAGATAGAAATTATCCAGGGAACACATTCTGTGCCGAGTGAAACAGCAAAATTATTCGTTCTTTCCTCTGATGTGTAGCAGTGTTTTATTTGCTTCAGCATCCTTTCTGGTCAGTTAAATTCACTGAAGCTTTAATGCTGTAGTTGCATCCCTGCTAATGGTAGAAAAACTTTGACTCACAGAGAAAAGATTTTCTCACTTTTCTCATGTTTCGTTTCACATAATCATCATCTTCCAAACAGTAACTCTGTTTGCTTCCCCTGTGTCTGCACATATGTTTTCTTATTAACACTGTTCTGCAGGTGTAAGGTCTTTTCTTTTTTTTTCTTTTATCGATCGTGTGAAAATGTTCTCTCTCCTTCAGGGTGCCAGGTTCTCTTCTTTCATGTGTCTCTTTCAATTACTTTTAATTAAAGACACCTTTTTATGTTCCATAATAACACCACCGAATCAGTTATGCAGCGACTGCTCGTCAGGAACAAAAGGTACGCGGGTAGGCAGCAGTACTGGGATAAGACAAGTCAGGACAGACCACCAGACAGTCAGGGACAAAAAGCACATTTTAACATTTTAATTTTAAAAGAAGCATGTAGACTGACGTCAGTGATGTGACGCACGGAGACCGACGATAACCTCAACACTCGAATCCCGGCAACCCAGTGAAGGGATGTCAAAGTGCTCAAAAACAGAAAACAGAACATCTCGTTAATCAAGTCTTGACAAAGAGTGTTACAGGAAACATTTGGCCATATTTGAAAGTTGAAGCAGTTTCACATTTAATTTGGGAGTTTAGTGAGGATTTGGGGGATAAAGCAGCCATCCTCTAGTTATTTAATTTCAGGAGTCTGAATTGCTGCCTTTTCCTCTGTAAATATAGTAAATATCCTATTTTGCAGTGACAGTTTTGTGATTGAAAAGAATGATTTGAATGAGTGGCACTGCTTTTTTTTTTTTTTTGTGCCTCGGTTTGAAAACAAGATATGAAGTGCAGCTCAGGTCCCCAGCGGGGACGAAACGGAGAATATTGCAGTAATGTGACTTGTTGTGTCTCCCAGTGGGACACCTCATTTAACTTTGATGAAAAAACATTGTTTGTGAAAGAATGTTTTTGTTATTCATCATCATGTCTCTGTCTTATCCGATGTCCCCAGCTCATGAGGCCACTGTGTCCTCCTGAACTCCTGATTTCTGTTACGGATATAGATGGAGACGGTCCAAGGTTCTTAGATTAACTATAAATTTCAAGCATGAGGCCGGCACCTCTCCTTATCCAGGAATCTAGAGCATTCTGGGGGACAATTTTAACCAGACCGAGGAGGGTATTAGCTCAAAGATGGATTGACCCCTTTACAGTTATCTGTCTCTCCACGATCGAGTTCAGTCAATAGGCATTTTTCAACGAGTTGAGTCTCTGCCACATAAATACGAGATGAAACAATTTATTGACAAGTTTGTGACACTTGAATGGAGAGTCAGACTCGGACTCCATCGATGACGTGATTGCGGTCAGTGCGGATCCAAGCAGATGTTCTGCAGGAGGGCGTCTTGAGTCCTGAATCAACCTGGTGGTAGATGGAGCTGGAGTTCCTGCGAGACAAACGAGAGGGTCAGTGAGGAAATAGCACTTTGTTTGAATGGTCTGAGACGTCATAGAGAACCTGACCCGTGCTGTGATTGGATAAATGGGATGAGTGGGAAGGCAGGAGGAGAGGAAACATATGACGAGGAGTTCTCCAAACCTTTTTTTCCTCTGAGAGCTACTTTAACCTTGAAAGTGCACTGCCGGATATTCTAACACTCATTCACGTAGTTGAGCTCCACCAAACCAGCTGAATGAGCTTCTCTTTATGTGAAAAATAACAAATTGATACATATTTAACCGTATTTAACCTTTAGAGCTCCTGGGTGGAGACACCTGAACCCGGCTTCGTCTCACCATTGAGCTGCAGTAGACTTCATTATTTTGCCGCCTCTTTACTGCAGATCTATGACTTCCATCAAAATTGTAATATATAAAACAACAACAATGAAAAAGAAAAACTCCGTAGCATTGAACAACAAATCAGCTGCAATAAAAACCTGATACTGAGGCAACCAGTTACTGATTAATCATTGAAAATAACAAGTTTACTCATCGCTTTACCTTCATTACTCGGCAAACAAACTGCTTTTCACAGGACTTTTAAAAGCTCCACGCAGATAAAGAGAAAAAACATTCTGTAAGTTTAAAGTGATACTTGATCATCAGCATCCAGCAGAATCACTCCCGTCCTCACAGTGATGAAATCACACATCCAACTCTGACACTGAAAAGCAGCTGATGACTGAATGCCGGCTGCGAAGTACATCATGCAAACTAGAACATTTTATCACCTCAGACAACAGAGTGATGTTCACCTCCATCGAAATCCTGCTGACACACAAACCGTGCCAAAACATGTCAAAGTAACAGTGTTGATGTTATTAGTGACTGTAATTATTGAATTTCAGGCAGTAATCCTGCACTCAACACACATTTCCATGCCATCGGTATACATTTTTATTTGTATTTTGCACATAGTGACTGATTCACCCTCCTGTTTGGACTTGTGCTGTCGTGTCACACCGCCGCAGGTAGAAGAAGCGCTGACAACTGACAAAACAGCAGCAGCTTCTTTTCTTCTCTTTTTTTTTTTGCCTCTGACAGCACTGTCATCTGAAAAGTTAACATCAGCTCTGTACATCACCAAGACTGCCAAATATAAACACAGGTGTTCATATCTGAGCTGTGAGGCAACGTAAGCAAAGTGCAGGTACCGTAGGTGAAGAAAAATAACTCCTTACCTTCAGTTTCCACAGCTACAAACGGAGAGAAGTTCAGCATACTTCGACAAGACAAGGTCAAAATCTAGTATATGTCGGCGCCGTGCTGTTTATTTTCTTCAAGGAGCAGCAGCAGTAGTCACGGGTGCAAGTGTCTGAAAGGAGTTCAGAGTCGAGCTGTTGCTCCTCCGCCTGGAGAGGAGCTAATCGAGGTGGTTTGGGCGCCTGATTAGGATGATTGACAGTCAGCTGAGACGTGACCCTGAGGTCCGCCGCAGAGATTATATCTCCCAGTTGGCCCGAGAGCAGCTCGGGATCCTCTCGGACGAGCTGGAGGAAGTTGCAGGGACGTCTGGGTTCGCTGCTTTTCCTCATTGCTCCGAGTGTTTAAGACGATGAAATGAGTTGGGCTTTCACATTCGGACTGGATACAGGAAATCACTACAGCGGTGTTGCCGCAGTCATTTTGGGGCTTTCTGCCAGTTACTGACTCAGTGGCAGACATTTGTGTTCCCTGGCCCCAAGGTCACCGTCCATAAATGTCATTGATATGGCTACAGGCGGAGACAGTCTAGTGCTCCGAGGTCTGAGGGACAATTTTAACCAGACCTGGGAGGGGAGGAACTCAGATGAAGACGTACTGTCTGACTTTCATATATTTCATTGATCGTGGCCTCCAGAATCTACCAGTAGTTTTGTTGGCCCTATTATTCTATATTTGGAACGATTCTTTGGTCTCACGACAGTCAAACCGGGTGATAATTGATTGAACTTGAGGTGACAGAGGAATAAAACAGATCATTTAAAAGCGAATTGAAGTGTAGCAGTCGGCATGATTGTAACTTTGTCAGTTTCAGAGTTAGAAACTTTTGATAGTTGCAGCTCTTTAAATCCAGCATTGAAAAAAACAGTTGCAGGAAAAGGTCTAAAATTCAATTTTTTTTTTTGTCCTTAAAATATATTAACTCCTAATCTTAACCTACAGACTCAAAAAATAATTTAAAATCAGAACTGATTCGATTGATTCGGGTATTAACACATATAATCCAGTCAATTTCAGTTTTGATGGATTTTCGTTCACTTTTAGCTCCATTAAAGTTTGAATTACATGACGGCACACGTGCACACTTTACAGGACACACGCCTCACATCCTATTTTTTTATGGTTATTACAGATACTGCCCATTATCGCCCAGTACTCAGGAACCAGACGCTTTCATTAGGAACTGTGACAACCGCTGGCAGACAGCATTCAAATCCCTGCAGTGCCACCACACTGACTAGAAATGGACTTGAGAAAAAAAGATCCACAAACTATTAATGGATTGTTTTTTCAGTTCATTCCTGCAGTCCACTCTTCCATCTCTCTCCTTCATATGCTCACCCCTACAGTCATCAGGGCCCCCTCACCTCTCTCCTTGCATCCGTCTGTTCCCCTTTCATCTGTTATTTTTAACCCTCAGGCATGCCTCACGCATGACGCAGATGGGCGCGCAACCCAGACTCGGTGCACCGGAGAGAGAAAAAGGCCTGGGCTGAGGCGGAGAGACAGTGACTGATATGAGAGGAAAACAGGCAGCCACAGGGGGTCTTGTTAAGGAGACAAAGTGGGAGAGAGATTGAGTTCGAGACTGTGGGCAGGGGGGGTCGGTGGTGGTGAAATTGATGAGAGAGAGAGAAAGAGGCAAACATTTTGTCATCCGTCATTTAAAGCACAACTCGCAGACAGGTGGATTTCCTTAATACTTTTCACCTGCACACATCAGTGAAGATTCAGCACCTGCCCGCCAGCTGCAGCTTTTCACCTCCGCTGTGGTGCAAACCAGACAAAAAAAACAACCAAATAAACCCATAATCAGCACTGTGTTATTCTTCCCTCGTCCTCTTTACCCCGTCTCTCTTCCTGAAAGCTCAAACACACCCACTCGTTTGTCAGAGCAGAAAGAAGAGGAGTTGCAGATCAATCTTACATCACTCATCAGTCAGAGACTTTTCATGGAGGGACTGAATGAGCATCAGCGCCACATGACGCACGCCAACTGTCAGGTTGAAGGATTTGTGCGCCTGCGTGTGAAGAGGAGCACAAATACGTAGAAAATCTGTGTGTGAATGGTTCATCTGAGTGGCCGTGCAACAGAAAGTAGAGGAAACGAAAAGTTTGTCCTCCATATGGATGAACACCTTCCCCCCACCCCTCCCTCCAACACCCCCCCCCCACCACCACCACCACCACCACCACCAATTACAAGTTAATATTACTCGTAATTGGACAATGAGACCCAAAAAAAATGTCCGTGCACTCCTACTCAACATACGTGTTCAAGCTGCTCCCAAAACTTTTACATCACCATTCCTGCAACGTAACAATGGCAGCATCGCAATTACTGCCAATTGTAATGATTAATAAGGAGCTGCACGTAGGAATATATTATTCACTTATTGCTATAAAAATTGGTGCTGATGACACACACTAGAATACAGGCAGGAATCTGTTACTGTGCGAGCGATAAACATAGCAGAGTCATTGGCTTGTTGGATTTATTATCACTGCCTCTTAACTCTAACTGCTTCTCAGCAGTCTTAATGAGTTTAGTCAGAGTGCAGTCAGTCACAGTCAGTGGGAAGGAAAGACTACGACAACCTCGGTACGGAGGACCGAATGTGACTGAGAAATAAATTAATGGGTAGATACACAAAAGGGAAAAATAGAAGCTAATAAATAGATGTGAAAATGAAATGGAAAAATGTTAATAATTGAACAAATAGATGTTTATTTGAGAATTTTTGCAAAACTAACAAAATAAGTCAAATAAATTTTAAAAAAAAAGGATTATTGGGTAACATAAAAAAAAAATCATTTATACAGGTGTAATCATTTAATTTCATATTATTAACACTTTTCATAATATTAAATAACTGTACAGATTGTTACAGATTACTTTAAAAATGCATGAAATCGTTTACTGTGTTTTCGATTGCTGTTTTAAGTAACAACTGCCAAGATTGTCATTTAAATCATCAACCAACGATGACGTCACCCGTTGGTTCGTGAACGGTTGTTACGAGGCTTTGACTTCAGATATCGGCCGGCGCCATCTTGCTGGTTTGGAGCGGTTAACTTGGAGTTCGCCTGGCTCCACTCGCCTATTGATCGCTGCCAGTTTTTGCTGTAATTATAGTCTGAAATGTTTGTTTACAGGAAAGGTAGCACGGCCGCTATGAAGGCCGGACCCCTCAGCAACAAGTGGGGGTGGCCAAGCGCGATGATATCGAAGTCGAGATGACCAGAGCCGAAGCAACAATAATGTCTGAAGCGGGGTTTTTTAAGTCTGAAATGGTCATTTGGGAAAAAATATACAGTAAAATATACCAATGCTGATTGGTTAAAGGCTGTTCCAGCATTTTCAAAATCAACCCATCATAAACACCCATCATAATGCAAACGACTGGAAACGATTCCCAGTGGGCGTGGTCATACCCATAAACACAGCCAGGGAATTTGGGTCAGGTAATACCAGACTAACTTAAAAAGACTTTTAATTCAATCACACGTCGTCAACTTTGAATTACGATATCAACACTACTTTCATGCTGGTCTTTCTCGCAGGATTTTTCCACCAATCACAGACCCTGTGTAGCCTGAGAGGTGTAATCTGGGCCCTGAGCTTGTAAACTGCATGTTAAACGTATTACTGTGAGCAAACCTCTTACAGTGTAACATCGTTTTTATCGCTCTTAAAGCTTTACTTGTGGGTTTTTTAGTGCCGAATATTTTAAATTATGTCCTTGCTCTCGGGCCGAGTTTAATTTTGATCTTATTAATGGTAACAATATCTACTTTTCACTTAACACATTAATAACTTTAATGCTCATGGAGAACCGTCCTTGAGGTCTCAAAACAATCAAGCGAGGACAAATTAGACACGTGGATTTGTCCTCGCTAATTAATATTTTTGGTCACTTTTCATTGTAATAATTGTTTTATTTATTTTTTTATTACGTGATAAATCACTTCAAAAAAACTTCTTTCCAAAGAAGTAAATAGAAGTTAACTACTATTTTGGATTTCACTTTCACAATTTCTTTTTCCAATTAAGTGACGTTTGGTTCTGCATAAAGCAGCTTGTTAACTGCACGTGACTGTAGCAGTGATGATTTCATTAAATCACGCAGAATACATTTTCTTTGCATTACCTCCAATTAAAACCACAAATCCCCTTCAGACATCCGAAGTGAAGACGCTGATGTGAAACTTCCCCTCTTCTTCTGAGAAGGAAAATCAATGTGTTGTTACAGAAACCATTTATTCGTTACACTGCCAGGTCAGTATCGAGGTGACCTCACATCCTCTGGGAGAAGCGGTGTGATGGGGGAACTGACAAAGCGGGCGCGAGCACACATCGGATCATCTTCATCAGCTTCCGATAAATTTGGTGAGTCCTTATCACCGGTGAGGGACCACCTGTCGGAGCAGTAGTCACTCGGCGAGCTTAAATCCCCAAATGGAGGAAAAGTATAGGTTTGCAATTAAATGTGTGAATGTGGAGGTTGTGTGTGTGTGTGTGTGTGTGTGTGTGTGTGTGTGTGTGTGTGTGTGTGTGTGTGTGTGTGTGTGTGTGTGTGTGTGTTAGTCCACTAGAGGATACAGAGTCAGTTTTTTTGCCTCCTGTAGATGTGAAAATTACACGCATGTATGTGTTTATATACTCGTCTTTCTTCCTTCTCTCTCTCTCTCTCGCTCTCTCTCTCTCTCTCTCTCTCTCTCTCTCTCTCTCTCTCTCTCTCTCTCTCTCTCTCTCTCTCTCTCTCTCTCTCTCTCTCTCTCTCTCTCTCTCTCTCTCTCTCTCTCTCTCTCTCTCTCTCTCTTTGTCCATTATTTAGCAGTGCTTTACTTCAAGGAATCATTAAGCCCTCATAAGCTATCCCATAATGCCCTGCTGCTGAAACGGTCCCAATCCACAGAGTGACATCAGAGGCAGGGCTGGAAAGAGGAGTAGCTGCAGTGTGTGTGTGTGTGTGTGTGTGTGTGTGTGTGTGTGTGTGTGTGTGTGTGTGTGTGTGTGTGTGAGTGTGAGAGAAAAAAGCTGGTGTGTGCTCATCTCTGCTCTGCTCACATATGAATGAACCTCCATACATGTGTGTATTTGTGTGCGTGTGTGCGTGTGTGTGCGTGTGTGTGTGTGTGTGTGTGTGTGTGCGTGCGTGCGTGCGTGCGTGCGTGCGTGTGTGTGTGTGTGCGTGCGTGTCAGTCTGACGTCAATACTCCTCCGATCCTTATTTAGCTTCATAGTTAGGAAGGCTCACAGGACCCTGTAGGAGTCTTATCTCCGTCTATAGATAGAGGCAAACTAGAAGTGGGAGCCCCGTGTGACAGGTGAAGTGTTCCTCTGCATCTTCAGTTTGGACGGGAGGAGACGATGGCCGAGCTGAGAGTTTTATTTCTGGAGAGGGGAAACTGTTCTGGCAGAACTGGGTTTAACCGCCGTTTTTCAGATCCTATTTTAAGTAGGAAGGATGAATAAATAATGAGGAAAGTGCTGAAATGGAGCATCTTCACCGAAACCTTTTACCTCTGCTTCAACAACTAAAGTAAATACATATTTCCTTAAGAGCAAAATAAAGTCAAATGACTTAAGTAGAATACGCGGTAAGGCAATCGGGTCATCTTTAAGTGACAGCTGGAAGACCTCTTCCTATTTTTTTGTTTGTATTTTTTTTTTTTTGCTATTTCTGGTACTTTGTCCACCTACATCCTTGTTGTCATGACGGTCTGCTGCAGCTGCATCCACCGTAACCTCGAGATCTCAATCCATCCAGATATGCCACGGCTTACAATAAGAGTATGCAGCTGTCATAAGTTTTAATGAGGTTTTAATTTGTTGTCCGTATCTATAAGCTGACTGTGGAGAGCAGCAGTTGGAGGGGAGGAGCCGTAGTTGAAACCTTTTATCCATCCAGTCTAGTATCAGGCTTTAGAGTGTAATACGACCGTTAGTCCACAAGAGGATTTGAATTTGTGAGGAAGCAAAAAGTCTTGACTTAATTACTTTAAGTATTGAATGTGTGCTGAGTAGCTTGGATGACGTATTTCATTTTGCTGAAGTGTCCTCGAGCAAGACACTGACCCTGAATTGCTCTGCACCGTCGGTGTGTTAATGAGAAAACAGCGTAAAGTGCTTTGCGACCTTGAAGGTGGTGAAGCGCTGTATAAGTGTAGACCATTTATTATTGTTATTATGTATTACACGCTTGGCATTGGTAGCACATTGCGTACACCATCATGGCAGCACAACTTCATTTCATAGTACTGCATAGATATGTTACAGTTAGCGGTTCTCCAAATTTCAGTTTTGCTTCTCCGAAAGCTTGTTTGAAGTTTGAACACTACAGTACCAGCGAGCTCTCTTTATTACGGCGAAGCAGCCTGCCGGAGTAAATCCTGGTTCTGTCGAGTGCAGGAGGCTTTGTTGTTGCGAGTGGGCCAAAAACACAACATCACTGGTAAATTCTTCCAACACTGACCCAGAATCTGTCAGAGAACTCATTCAAAATGCAGAATCTATTAATTATTAACTGGAGTCTGCAACACATCGACTCCAGCTTGTTTCTAGATGCAGGTTTGGGAGTCACAGTGAACCTCCCCCCGAAGAATATCTTCATACCTTGATAAGTCGCTGGAGTAACAAAAAAAAAGAGATTAAGATGTTATGGAGTTATAAATTATAGATGTAGAAATAGTATAACCAGTATTTAATCTTGGGTAGTGGAGACTTTTTTTTAATTTTTTTTAGGTATAACATGAAAAGAAGTTATACAAAGGTAATGATTTGGTATGTCAGACGTTGCCTTGATTTTATAGGAAGCACCAACCCTTCACTACTTTCCAACAAGATCAAATAAGATTTACAGCAGTTTTCTTTGGTCCAAACAAGCGAGTTCGCCTGATGCAGAGTAAAAAATAAACAGCAGCACGTAATCCTGCGAAGTTTTCTAACCTCCTCCAGTCTGCAGCAGAATGTAAACAATCACACTATTCATTTCTTCACACATTGTCCTGGCAGGATCTGAGAGTCGAGTTGGATAATTGCGGGAAGAATAAAAAAAACAAAAAAAAACTCTTCCCTCATTCTTTTCGACAGTTAGGTTATTGCCGTCGTAACTTCGACCCTCCGAAGACAGAAAGCCATGAAAAATTCGATATCAGTCTGTTTGGTCAAAAGGAAATTTGGCTGAAATTAGCTGGACTTTGGACACAAGACCTGGTTGAAAATCAGCTAAATCCAAATTACCAAAGCTCGCAGAGCAGCTCCGTCGTGGTGCATCTTTTCAACAATGTCATGCACTTTTAACGTGAAAGACCACTCTTTGCATCGTTCACGCGCAGCAGGAGCAGTCTCAGAACTTATTGATCCACCCTCATGTCACGTAACTTACTTAAACCTACATTGCTTAAAGGAAATTCGCAGACTTTTGCTTTCTCACGAGCGTGAACACTTGGCTGCCAGGTAAAAGATCTTTGATCTTTCCATCCAACCACATCCTCACTTTCTCTTCGTGTACTTATTCGCATGACTTTCTACAACCCCTGGTCAAACAAGTGTGTAGTTATCACGCCGACATAACGTGACATTGACACGCTTTGACGTGATCCTGGGTTTCAACAAGTATGAGAGAAAAACAACCGCATGAACATCTGCAAACAACAGCTGTGTATTTTCATTCACACGCAGCACAAGATTGTTAGCTAATATATATTCTTATCATCGTCTGTCTGACACACTAGTCGGTCACAACTGAACACCAAAGACTTCTAAAGGTTGTGTTGCAGAGGCTTTGTGTTATATTACATCAGACTTTGCAGGTGTTTGAGTCGTAACATCTTCCTGTAAGTTTAATCACTAAAAGATCCCGAACAGTATTTCATTGATTTGATAGAAAGTTGAATAAAAACTACTTCTCCTTGCGCTGCAGGGAACAAATCCCTGGGATAAATAGACAACATCACACTGCTTCCATCAACTGTGAGAATAAGCGTATTATTGTGCTACCTTAAATATTTTCTCACTGGAGTGGATCCTTTTGTCAGCAGTGTCAACACATGATCTTTTGTTGTCATTGAATAAATGGAAAGTGTAGGGACTGGTGAATAGGTTGGAGAGGGGGTAACAGACTAATGGAGGGTCCTAGTGAATTCTATTTATATTATCCATCATTTCTGGGCCAACAATGATTGAATAAAACTCTAATGTAATTTACGGAAACTTGCCTCATTATATTTGCAATATTTGGATCACTCTCAGCCGTTTAAAAGCCCTGTGCTGTAAAAGCCTAACCTTCACTGACGTCAGTGATCATTGCCATTTTAAACCACACGGCACAGAGAGAATATGCATATTACATTATGACTGATGGGTTTTGGTATTTTTTAATATTTGATGAGCCTTCAGAGACAAGCTTTGTATGATTGATCACATTTTATTAAAAAAAAAAAAAGGAGAAAAAAAATAAAGTGTGAATGCTAAAACGTGACGCTGACGTTCGCAGACCACACCGGCATCAACCTTCTCTATAATAAGAAAGAAATAAGTAATGCATGGAATCGTTCTCTGTAGAAAGATGTGTGGTTTCAGACAGAGTGCTGTGGCAGCAGAGATGGCATGCTTTCTCTTTTTTTTTCTTTTCACAGAATAACATTGGTGATCCAAATTGTTTTTCATCACTGCAAATCCAATCTGTGCCTCTCCTGGACATATTATGTGGAGTGAATACAGTGTGGGTGGACAGAGATTGCAAATTACCTCAAGATGTTCTCGAAAATTAACAAATCTATCAAGCCGGTCTATTCATCAAGTTTTTTTTAAGTTTATAAAGTCGACATAAAGTGAATTTTGTATCTCAGAGAAGAAGATGACACGTAAGACTTTTTAGTTTTCAGCATCACGCTGGCAGGAAGTTGGACTGAAATATGAATCTATTGTGTAATTCCAGCTACTTACATACATTTAGAATGAAGAACAACAGAACAACCCGTGAGTCTCATCATGTCGCTGTTTTGTTCTGCCCAGATTCATTCGTCGCTGGGTGCCTTTCAGAAGCAAAGCGGCCTCCAACTTTAACCAGATCAGTCAGGTTTTTTTTATTTATTCTTTTCGTTACATCGCCTGAATGTTTGACCTTCATTGTGCTGAATGGTAAATGCGTGAAGATTCACACTATAGGACTGTTTTCCTGTTCCTGCTTGCAGCTCACACAAGTGTGATGTAGAAAATGTGACACTGATTTCTCCTATAGATGCCTCTTTCCCTTTAACCTTTTCGATGAACAACTTTTGCTCACCAATAGATTCAGAATTTTTTTCATGACAAATATTTAGATTGAGCCTTGCTCCACCTGCCTGTTGGTCACAGTTGTAGTCTTTGCTGTGGTTCAGCCACTCGAAAGGGCGCACCAATCAGTGACCAGTGGGGGTTAGTCATCGTTGAATTCCTCGGACCAGGATCGGCCTCCAAACCACCCGTGATGTCACAAATCCTGCTCGCAGGTTCACGCCCTTAAAGACAGATTATAGGTGAGCTCAGAAAAACTTTTGACTTTTAAGCAGATTGACTTGAAACCAGCCTTCTCGTGTCAAACTCTTCACATTCTTTACTTTGCATAGTATTCAATAGAGTTTAGTGTAATATTTCAAAAGAGGAACGTGTGGACCGTCTGTGGCAAAGAGCAAAGAGCTGTGGAAGCATTCAGACTTTAATCTCTTTCCATCTCCAGTTTAAACAAAATATACTCCAATATCAATTTAGCCTTCCTCTTGTTGTACTCTCAATGCCATGTAGAGTCCATGAACTCCACGCGTTTTTCTTTCTTGGTAATACCTTGTGCTGATGTTATATTTTAGGGCTCTTTTCTACGTTCTATTGTTGTTGGTTTGGGTTTTTGCAAAGTGCACTGGGACCATGTTCCACAGTGATTTTACACTACAAATAAACTGAATTGAATGGCACCAAAATGCATCTCAACCACCGATAGGTGGTTAGACAATTCAGCTGTGATATACCAGCAGCAGCTAATTATATCTGAAAATATGACTTTAAAGTGAACCGATGGCATAATTCAACTTTTGTAACTTTTTGGCCACTTGGGGCAGCAGAAACAAGCTGTAAAGGGCAACACCCATCTACTACACAGTGCTCTCCATTAGTTAACTATATAGTATATATTATATAGTGAGAAGCAAATGCATGAACAAGGGAGTGATTTTGGATACAGTCTTAACGTATTATCACCTTTAACAGGTATTATTGCTTGCAACTCGGTTGTGGAAAATATTGGCCTCTTTTGCCATTATAGAAACCCTTTTATTCACCTGCTAAAGGATGCTTTAAAGATCCGTAGAGCTGAGAGGAAGTCGATCATTTTCTGGAGTTTGTCACCAAACACTTAGCAGTTTTCTCCATCGTTAATTCAAAAAGATATTGATTGTAGCAGCTTTAAGTTGAAGATCTGACATGAAATAACCATTACTGATGGAAGTTGTTGTTAATGTGTTGTAGGCAAACGGACCATCTAAGTTTATGATCCTAAGGGCCCTCTTTGTCTCCATGCATTTTAGTCACCAGATCCGGTAAATAAGACGTCATTTCAAGTGGATTCAAGATTCATGAGATGCTTTATTTGGGGTTCAGGGTTGAAGTGGCTGCAGGATCTGAGCACAGAGAACTCGCCATCTTTTTGTCCTGCTGTGGCTTTTCTTCTGTCTCAGTTCCAACATCACACAAACAAAACACTAATCCACTCTGGTGCCGCGCTCAGTCAGGCTCTAATGGGCTGAGTGAGGGCTGACGTTGGTGGGATGTGGAAGAGAGAAGTGTGTGAGGGGGAGGGAGGGAGGGGAGGGGAAGGGAGCAGAGAGAGAGAGAGAGAGAGAGAGAGGAAAGTGGGGAGTCAGGAGATGACGAACAGAGACAGCAAGAGAGGAAGAACAAAAATGGAGAGAGTGTTTATTATCAGATGCAGTCCCGGCGGTTCGTGTAATTACCCTCCTCAACTTTGTAGAACTTTTCATTGGTCACTAGATTACAACTAAAATTAACAACCTATTGTACTCCCTCCATCCTGAGCTCAAACCGCTGAGAGACTTTTGGGACGGAGGGCGAGATATTAGATCCTCTCCCTCCTCCTCCTCTCCTTCTTTGCCTTCCCTCCTCCTCCACCTCCCTCTCCATCTCTGCGCCCGCCCTCGGCCTCTGCCTCTCCTCCAGTCCTTCTCTTCCTCGCCCTCGCCGGGTTTCACTTGGAGGACATGGTGTAGCAGCCGTGTGGGTGCCACTGCATGTCGCGGATGCGCCTAATAGACTGCATCTGGGGGCAGCGGGCGCCGAACTCGTTGAAATGCCTGAATTCGCCCTTCTCCAGCAGGTACTGGCTGCCGCGGTAGCCGGGGAACTGGTAACCGACCCAGCTGGGGAGGCAAAGAGGGGAAGGATAGAGAGTAAATAGAAGAAGGATTACAAAGGTTGCAAAGGGAAATAAATTCAAGATAGAAAATATATTCAGGCGAGGATGAGACACAAGATGGAAAGATGAGCAACAGAAAAAGTGATAAATGTGAAAGAAAGATGCTGCAGAGACAGACGGAGAGAAATCAGGGAGGATAAACATCTAACAGATCAGGGCATCGATCTGTTTATCAGGCTGTCGGGCACGAAAACCACAGGGCAGCCTGTCTTCCAGCTGTTTGTTTCTGACAGCAGGGAGCACTGCAAATGAAGTAACTACAGCAGATAGGGAACAGTGTCTGCAGCCCGCCACACCTCTGCGAGCACAAACACAGACACCGAGCTGCTGACGTTCATGACACCCTCAGACAGCTGCTGATGAAAAAAATAAAAGTGAAAAAGGCTCTATTTCTGAACTCACTCCCAGACAGACCAGGGCTCGGCTCATCTGTAATTATGTTGCTGATGCCGTCGGTTTGAGAATGACGTCACGGATGTGAAAGCTGTCTGACACATGCAGCAGCACACGGAGCTGGACTGAGCAGAGTTTAGTGTTTGTAGTCAGCCCTGCTGAAAAATGTATGATTTGCCGACTAGAAGCTGCAAATAGTTACAGCTTCACAGCCAGACATAAAAAAAAAAAAAAAAAAAAAACCCCACAGAGGCAGGTCGTTTTTACTTTTAAATGTAGCCTACATTTTGAGGCAAAATACTTTTTAGCTTTCTTTTAATGAGGATCTGCATTTCAGGCAAAAATGCTTTTGTAGTATTCCCTTGGAGCTAGTTAACTATTATTCGAAGAACGCTCCTTCGTTACTGCATGTACACACACACACACACAGATTCATTGACACCATTAACTTCACTTACTTGCACGTCTAAGGCTAATTGATATGTTACACCTCGTTCATTAAAGCTGCAAAACAACATGAGGCGTAGAACTTTTCTAAAAGTTGAGTTTAATGGGGTGCCGGCCTTAGAAAGAATGCTGACAGCGGGACTTCTTGGAGTTATAGTGGTACTTCACCCAAACCAAGAAGTAGTCTGGCCCCCAACCAAAACGTGTCTTTATCTCAGTTTAACTGAGTAATTAAAGTAACCAATCCCTGTTTGTTTCATCCAAACGGGATATAACATTTACCCTCCGGACTCATCTAAATCTCGGTAAAAAAGCAACTTAGCAACTTTGTATTTCCAAAAGTGTCGTAACTTTAAAAAAAAGGCAAGAAAAATGGCGTAATACTCACGTTCCACAGCTGACCATGATGCTGCCCACCCTGTCGGTGAAGCCGTAGGAAAACAGGCTGGGAACGTCATCGTCCATGATCTCCATCTTGCGACCCTTGAACTCTCCAACCTCATACAGGCAGATCTTGTGCTTCTCGGGATCCTGCAAAGAAAAGAAGGAAGTGCAATGAGAACAGAGAGAAGATGAAGGGAAAAGTGAGGCGAATAAGCGGGTACACTTCGAGTTGAGTGGGTAGAAAATAGGTTTTACCATACGGACGGGCCTGAAGGACAGCAGGTAGTCGTTCTTCTGGCAGTTGCTCCAGGAGTCCCAGCGGGGGTACTCGCCCTTCTCCAGGATGAACATCTCACCACAGAAGTTCATCTGCTCAAAACCCACGAAGCTGAGGGAAGGAAAACAGCCGTGAGGAAGGCATTCATTGACTTTCATGCAGAGTACTTGACAGCAAACTCATTATCCAACTATTTTCACTAAGTGATGTAGGATCCAGTGTTTTTTAGACTTCACTCTGGAGGATTAACGTCAAGATATCTCAGCCTCTGTCGCTTCTACTCTGAAGATTCTTGTGTAAATGTCTCTTGCGATTTCCAGCACTAAATAAGTGGATATTTGTCACCTTTAATGCTTTAAGAAATAATTTGACACCGATCTGTCTACTCATTTGCTACCCTCGGTCTGCCTGGCTTAAGTTTTCTCTGTAATTCTAGCAAGTGGAAACCTATCGGGGTTAAAAAAAAAAAAAAAAAAAAAATGAAGCCAACACAAAAGTGCCAAAAACTGCAGTTCTTCAAAGTTAGACAAAGTTAGATACAAACAGTTGTAGAAGTGCAAGCAAATAGTTGAAGTCGGTGCAAGAACAAGACTGAAAGTAATTCACCAAGAGCAAAGACATCGTTGCCTGACTGCCAACAGGGTTTTTTCGTTCGTGCGTTTTGATATACGTCATATGGTGATCAATGCTGATTGGTTAAAGGCTGCTCCAATAGATTCAAAATGTCCACAGCCAGTGGGATGTAACCACCGGAAACAATCCTCAACGATGCCTGCAGACCAATGTTTTCATGCATCATTATCTCCTTACTTCTTAAGTTCCTTGATTCTTATTCGACCGCATTGTTACATGATATGAACTGTGACGTTCCCTGCGATACCCCTGATCCCAGCCACTGCTCTCTGCCGCTCTGTTGTATTTGTACTTTGGGAACTGAAGATCACTCCACTGCTGCACTCTCTGCAAAAATCACCCGAGGATAAAAGCATCGAAATGCCTAAAATGCAAAAGTGTGAAATGTGACATAATGGTGAGGTACAACTGTGAAATCACCTACTGTTCGCTCCGAGGAGTGTGGGCGCCGGATACAATGTGCTTCCCCGTGTGGGTGTGTGTGCGTGTCGCGGCGCATTATTCGGCTACTTACGGCCCACAGTCGACGCGCAGGGAGCGCACCCTGTCCATTCCCTTGTCGCACACGTTCATGCACTCGTTAGTGATCTCGATGCAGCGGCCCTGGAAGTTCTCCTGGTCGTACACGCACATCTGAAAACGTTTGGGGTTGGGGAAAGAGAGCGAGACAGGAGGTCATCGAGGGGGGTTTTTAAAAGTCGAGGGGCGACACTTGAGATCAGAAATGAGACGTGGGGAGTTAAGACAGAGAAAAAAAAAAAACTGTAAGAGGGGGGATTAAGATGAAGCTCCTGTGTTGTTATGACAGCTATCGCCACACCAATTTAACACAGAAGCCTCAGACGGTATTTTTCTGTCAGTTGTGGTTGTCGACCACCCCCTCACAGAGCTATAAGAACCAGAAGGTCGTCATGGGCATCAGCCCAGCAGGTAAACTGGTAGACCAGCGTGAGGCCAGCTGCTTCACACCGAGCGGGAAAGACGGCCTGATATAAATAGAGATGTAGATTTGTGATGTTTTGGTCTTTTTTGTTGTAGTGTGTACTGCACCTTGTAGGACATCATGCCCATCTCAGACATCTTGTTCTGACCCGCCTTCCCGTCAGTCTGGGAAGCAGACTTGGATTTCTCTCCTCCGGCGGACATAATGACTGAGATGAAGAGAAGAACAGTTGTTATTGTTGTCTTTTCCTCTCACATAAAAGGACAGTACAAAAAAAATATTGTGCTGATGAAGGGGTTAAATATTTTTCTTCCACTTGTTTAAAGGCTTTTCCAGTGATTGCTAATGTTTTCTCAACTTCCTCAAAGTATCTCAAATAATATGCCGATGCAATTTGAATTGTACCAAATCATTCTGCTTCAACAGCTTGGTGTACTTTAATTTAATTTGAAGCCTTAAAATGTTAATGATCTGATTATGTAAATTGTATAAATTGACTTGCTTGCTTAACAATAATCAAGTTGAATTACAAATTATCCCAAATTTAAATGAGCAATATCTGAAATTATTAGCAAAAATAACTTCTTTTTTTTTAAGCAATAGCTGTAACAAAAAAAAATTCAAAACATTTTACTTCACCATAGCGTTGCTTTTCATCAAAATGCAGGAAAAAAATAAAGCTGAAAAATAATAACAAATGCTGGGACGTAAAAAAAAAAAAAAAAAGTGACATCCAATCTCCCCATTAATTATTTTGATTACCTTCACTTTAACAAAAAGAAAAAAAACACCTTCTGTACTTTGTCTATTGTCTCTAATAAACCCACATTCAGTTCAAACTTGACCACATTTCACTCATTTATACCAGAAAATGTTTTCATTTTTTCAAGTTCAATGAAAAACCATCAAAACAAGCAAAGAACTCCTCAGTACAAAATCAAACAAAATCTATTCTACGTACCGACGTTCCTGTTTGGCAACTCACCAAAAAAGTTTCTTTTTTTTAATACGTGTGTATATCATAGATATAAACAGATTTCCTTTCGAGCCTGAACCTGAATCTAAAATTTGCTGTTTTACTGCTTCAGATTCCATAAAAATGTCCAAATCTAAACATTTGTTTCCGCAGAATAAACTCAAATGTTTATTCTGAAGAGGTCACGTGCATTTCTGTCCACTGCTGGATTTTTACAGAAGAAATGCACATTTTACAAACAATTTCTATCAACTATAACTCCCAGATTGTCCCTAATTGTCAGGTATCTCGTTATTCTTGCCTCTCTGCCTCCCTTCTTTCCTTTTCTTTGCGGTATGATGTTTGTCCACTGTCTTACCTGTGTGCAGTGTGTGTGTAAAAGGAGTAGACTCAGGGCTGAGACTGGTAGTCTGCGCTGGGCCCCTCGTCGCTTTTATATGCTGGCGCCCACAGCGGGGGGATTATAGACACAGAAACAAACTCGCTGAGCTCACAGCCCCCACAGAATAGAAATACCCCCATCATCAAAGAGAGAGAGAGAGACAGAGGACGTGGGTGAAAGAGGAGGAGAATATGAGGAAGAAAATATGACAAACTGGAAATTCATTTGGTCTGAGAGTACTCAATGAAGGACAAAAAAAAAACTTCATAAGAACTTAATCGGTGACGTGACAGGTTGGAGACATTCAAGACTTTAAAACTACCACCGAACCCCCAAAAGCAAAATCACAATGATGAAAGCCAGGCTGACCAGGTTCACATTCAAGAGCCATGTCACCAAATTATTCACCCTTGCTCCTTTCAGTGCTGTAATAAAGACGCGCCGGGATAAACATTAACCGGAAAAGCAATAAGCTGTGAGAAGCAATAACCTGGCTGTGCCGGCACCTCTGGGTGAGCGAAGAGTGTTCGTGGACAATCATCTAAATCGCTCTCTTCATCGCAGCAAGAGAGCGCTATTAAATTAAAGCCCGCCACTTTGTTTATTTTTATTTTTGTATTCCTTACGTGGGCGAATACGATATCGTAATGGGGCGTTAACTGCTAAAGTAAAAATCCACGAGGTGCCTCTTTGTAAGTGTTCACGAGGGATCGAGAAAAGTGAAGCGGGTGCGAACAGGCGAAGTCGCGTGTGTCACGTGACATCGAGGCTTCAGATGACGGACACGGGAGGAAGGACGCGGCTCCAGCTGTGCGCCAGATGAGATCCCGCTCATCGAGGAAAACAATGGTTCGGCTTCATCAATTCTCCAATTTGAATTTTATTCATAAGCCTCCTGCTCAAGTGAGCATCCGCGAAAGGTCGGTAGAGGAGGGAGGGAGCGAAGGAGTGACTCACACACACTTGACTTTTGGCTGCAGAGAGTCGCATCAATGAAGAAACACAAGGGGAAGCGGCCAATGGTGAAACAGAAGCGAGCACCCTGGGGACACGTCTCTCCTTCAGATATCACAGATATGCGTTCTCACTGAGGTCCTCTGCTCAAAAATGAACTCATTGACGGGATTCAGTCAAAATCCCACCATCCATATGGACTTTTGATTTATTGACATATTAGCCACCACACAGTGCTGGAGCTGTTAGCACGGGTGCCCCAAAAACAAGAAGGCCCTGGGTTCACACACCGGGGACATTTCCAGGTGGAGTTTGCATGTTTTTCCTCTTCCCGTGTGGGTTTTCGGGTGATCCGGTTTCCTCCCACCGTCCAAAGTTGACTAGCGACCTGACAAGCGACCTTGGATAGGCTCCGGCCTCCCCGTGACCCTGTTACGGGATAAAGCACAGGATTCACATATTAGTCTCTTGACATCCATTATGTCTCAATTCCAATACGGCTGCAAAAAGTAGTTCATATTATTGGGAATAGACCACCGACTGTATATAAAAGCGGACGTAGCTTCCGGCTCTAAAAGATATGGAAGTGCTTTACTATGCAATACCACCGAGTGCCACTAGAGGTCGGTTCCAAAAAAAAAAACCTCCATAGACTCCCATTCAAGTATAGTCTCATAATGTTGTTAGCTAAAGTCACTCCTTCCTATTAGTGTAATGGCAGTCCATCTGAAAATAATCCGTCATTAATTAAAAAATAATCTAAAACAGCTGTGTTTGGTGGGGGGGGGGGGGGTTGGTGGTAATAGACCAAGTGACTGTTGGCAGTTGTGACTTTGTGTTCTTTGATGTGGCCACTGTCTTTGTGTTGAAATGTGTGTGTGTGTGTGTGTGTGTGTGTGTGTGTGTGTGTGTGTGTGTGTGTGTGTGTGTGTGTGTGTGTGTGTGTGTGTGTGTGTGTGTGTGTTTTTCATGTGTGCCAGCCTCCTCGTATATTGTCTAGATGATTGCCAAGGACTAAGGGGTCAGATGATGCAGAGGTGGATATGTCGCCGTGGTAACCGTGGCCTATGTTACCTTACAGATTGACACTCAATTAAAAAAATTTTTTTTAAAAAACAGTCACAATTAAATTGTTGTTTTTCTTTGTGATGTTTTTTTTTTATTAGTTTTGTTTTAATTTCTCTCGTTGTTTTCCATCTTATAAGAACACGGGGCTGCTACATTCCTGCTATACTATCATATTAATTACCAGTTACCGTCATTAATTGAATTTCCTCCACTTTTGGACGCCAGCATTGAACCGGGCTCCCCCGGATGTTCTCTCCAAATCCTCCTCATTCTCTGCCTATAGCCCCGGCCATTGTGTCGCTATACGATGGCACTGCTGACCTACACGAATAGACCACAAACAGCCCCGCATTCATCGCGCAGCACCTCTGTGGCTGCGCTGTATATGATCTGCTGAGTCGACAGGCCGCATAGGGTTACAAAGAGAGAGAGGGGGGGGGGAGAGGGACCGAGAGAGGGAGAGGGGGAGAAAGATAGGGAGCGATGAGGCTCCCCGGGGCGCGCGCGCGCGCGCGCACGAATCGGGTTTTTTTTTTTTTTCCGCACAAACACGAGCGCAGGAACCTTCGGGACCTCACCTGCGTTCAGATGGTCACAAGTTAGCCAGTGAAATACAGGAAGTCTTTTTCTTACTTTTCAAAATAAAAGCCCTTCCTACACGAGTCATGTTAAGTAGGTTAGGTTAGGTCGTTACTTTATTAATCCCCGAGGGGAAATGTTGTCACTACAGCAGCATACAGGAAGCAATAGATAATAATAGAATAATAGAAAGCAATAAAATAGCAGTAAAAATGTTAAATATAAATATAAAATATAAAATGCACAGTATATACAGTACAGTATATATATCTATATATATTATATACAAACAACCAAGAACACAGACAACAGTGTTATTGCAAGTATGATTTCATTATTAATTCTTTTCAGTGTTCATTAACCTGCCGATGACTGTGTCAGATATTTGATTATTTGTTTTGCCTATTAAAATGTTATCCATGAATGAAAACATCCGCCGTTGCTAAAATCTCAAGAGTTTTAAAGGCGATTACTTCAAAGATAGATTGTTGAAGGAGACAAATGTTTTTTGCCATAAAAAAAATTACTTAGTCAATCAAATTTTCTAATTCAGAAATGTATCATTCAGCCTAAATGATTACAAGGCTGATCATTTCAAAAGCCTAAACGAAGCAGGAGGAAGTGGAATAGTACAGAAAAGTATTTATTAAACAATCGTGTGCGTGAGGTTGCATTTCTGTAGCTGTAACAAGCGGAGCTAAAAAAAAAATTAACTAGTTCAGATAAACTCTTCATCACTGAGCCATTGATTCAATTTTGTAACTTAAAAACGCACACAAAATCTAATGTTGTTGTTGTTTTTTTTAGCTGTCTCTATAATGTTCTAATCCAGAGAGTGCGTGGAGTTTAATTTTGAAGGATTTAACCGGAAGCCATAGTCTGGATTGGTACTAACCACACGCGCTTGACGGACGCGCCTCGTTCACGTTATTGGCACGGAGGGGCGGCACGCGCACGCGCGCGAGCACGAGCGTCCCGCGTGGACGCCGGTATAAAACAGAAGCTCCAGGTTCAGACAAAAGTCCACGAAAAGAGGATTTGTTGTGTGAGGAGCGCGAGGAAAGCATCCAGGTAAGGTAACCCGGTAAATGACTGGTGCACAACTTTTCCCACGGGAAGGATTAACCGGATTTAGATAACTTTGTTTTGGCTTCATGTTGGTAGTACACCTGCTTTACTCCTTGAGAAATTTCCACGTTAGAGTTTTATTTTTATGTCGCAAATATAAAATTGACTCCTAAATGTTATTGTTTATTTACTGAGACTGGTGTTTACACACGTCTGTCCTTGTTTTCTCTCTTGTTCTGTTTAACTCCAGAGATGAATAGAATCAATAGAAGCCACATGTCCTCATCCATGTACCTCCCGACCATGGGTACAGCCCCTTTCTTTCAGGTGACGTCACACTCGTATCACTTAACTAAACACTAAATCAAGACTTCCGACTCGCAGAGCTCTCACGCCTCCCTCCCGTCTCCTCCACCCCCCCTCCACCCACCCACCTCCTCCCGTGCGCAGGTGACTGTGTTCGAGCAGGAGCATTTCCAGGGCAAGTGCATGGAGTTCACCTCCGAGTGCTGCAACATCTACGATTGTGGCATGGACACCATCCGCTCCATCCGAGTGGAGAGTGGAGCGTGAGTCACAAAAAGCCTGTACGCCTGCAAGTCTCTGTGGACAGCTGACTGACTCTGTGTGTGTGTGTGTGTGTGTGTGTGTGTGTGTGTGTGTGTGTGTGTGTGTGTGTGTGTGTGTGTGTGTGTGTGTGTGTGTGTGTGTGTGTGTGTGTGTGTGTGTGTGTGTGAGATAGACAGGAGTAGAAAGAGAGGAGGTAGATGTCACCTCTGCAAATGCAGGTGATGACTCATTTTGATTTCATTATTATGAGCGACGCCTTTCCGCAATATTAGATTATTTTTGCTGCCTTGATGCATTGTAATTATAAAATGTCGATTACGGTGCTTTATACGTTTCCTCCAGCACAAATTATGAATCATTTACTACCCTAAAAACTTGGTAAACTAACCTGCTTCGTCTGGACTGTGAGGATGTAGTTTGATCTCACAGTGGCCCCCGACAACCATCACATAAAGTTTGACAGATTATTTTGTGTTCACGTCGGACAAAAATTAGAAATAAAAATATTAAAAATAATGAGGAAGCCTCAGTCCACCATCATATACCATCAACTGTCTCAAAACAAAGAGTATGTGTACGTTTTATTTTGAAATTGACACGCAGATATTTTTCCAACATTAGTTAATTGTTTCTTTTCTGTATCTTTTGTTTTAATTTACATTTTGAAACTTTAGTGACGAATGCGGAAGCGATCCGATCTTTTATGCGTCTTCCTGCACTCGGTAGAGAAGCAGTGGAAGTCAGTGTGCAAAGTGTTTCACGATCTATACTAACCGGTTTGGAGTGAATAAATTGAGTTAGCATGGAGAATGACAGGTCGAGGGTTCAGTAGCCGACCAGACGCGGAAAGTTCCTTCAATAACAAGCAGGACGAGGAAGTCGTGACTGGAAAGCGGCCGGTGAGTCTCCGTTTATAGGAAACTCTTAAGAATGATCTCAACTTTTGAGTCATCGTGCAATCTGATTTCAGATTTTAGCTTCAGAGGAAAAAAAAAAAAAAAAAAAAAAAAAAAAAAAGTGGTGAGTAATGGTTTTTATTCACAGTGCGACACTATCATAAAGGAAGAAAAATACTGAACTCGAGCTAACAGAACGGATCGATAGGAAGTCGTCGAGGTGCCGGGATGGAGCAGGAGTTAAGATTTGAAGTCGCCAGAGCAGATTTCCTTTTCAGAAACGTACACTTCACCTTTTCTTCTCTGTGCAACCTGTCACTAGCAGGACTGGAAAAAAAAACGGAAGGATTGACCACAAATGTCTACAAATCTCCAATTAGAGAGGAAAAGCTGCAGAGTCGTCGTTCTGAAACGCCAACCGATACTTTAGAGAAGCGTACACTTGGGAAAAAGGAAGTTGCAATGGATCGTGGGTAGTTCTTTTCCCTAAAAAGTTTATTTTGAAAATGCTTTTTTTTTTTAAGAGTTGGTAGATTTTCCGTCTTTAATCGGTCATTTTTCTTTTTCAGTCATCGTTTTGTGGTAAAATAAAAAAAAAGCACATAGGACGCTCCTCTCGCCTCCTCTCAACCTGACTGATGGCACCTGTCTGTTTCATGGTCAAAACTGATTTCACTCCATACTGCTTACTATTTGTATTCACCTGCCTGATATAAATACATATACATATATTTTGTTTTTCTTCTGCCGCTCATGTTTTTTTTTTTTTTTTTTTTTTAGATGGGTGGGCTTTGAGCATCACGACTTCCAGGGCCAGCAGTTCATCCTGGAGAGGGGAGAGTACCCCAACTGGGAGGCCTACAGCGGCTCGCTGTCGTACCACAACGAGCGCTTCATGTCGCTGCGCCCCATCTACTGTGCTGTGAGTGGCTGCGGCGGTGGGGGGGAGGGGGGAGGGGGGGGGGGGGGGAGGGAAGTGGCGGGGCCGAAAGGAGACAAAGCGGGAATGAAAGAGTGGGAGAGAGGGCGAATGGAAAAAAATGAGAAAAGTCTGGCGCCACTAACTCTCTGTCCCGGCGCTTTCCGCAGTCTCACCAGAGCAGCCGCATGATGATCTTCGAGAAGGAGAACTTCATCGGCCGCTGCACCGAGCTGTGCGACGACTACCCCTCCCTGCAGGCCATGGGCTGGTTCAAGCCCGAGGTGGGCTCCATGCACGTGCAGTGCGGAGCGTAAGTCGCCGCCTCGTCCCCACACGAGTCATACTCGTCCCCACGCGAGTCATACTCGTCCCCACACGAGTCATACTCGTCCCCACGCGCTCCCGTCCAACGGAGAGTTTTAAATCTTCAAAGAGACGAAAATAGACGTAGACTGGCGGGGAAAAAAAAAACCACAAAAAAAAACATTCAGCACTCAAAGAGAATCAAAAGTAGTTTCATCAGTTGCATCATGTCATGATCGAAAGCCACAAAAAAAGCCCTCGTCAAGGTGATTCTCCTCAGACGGCTTTCATCTCTTCTGGAAAATACATCTCTTTTTTGTAATTGTCACACTTCCTCACGTTCAATTTTGAAGCCACAGAAAGCAAAAAAGGATGATACAATTATTCTTCGCGTTGCCAGCGGTGATGTTTAAAAAGAAGTCCACGTGGATCAGTCTGCTTTGTTTTTCTCCAGACTTGAAAAAAAATCTCAACAACCGCAGAAACGATTGAATATTAAATTGAATGCAGATGTTCACGTTCCCTGCATGATGAACTGTAGAAAGAAAAATTATAACGTCTTGCAAAACGAACGAGATTTCAAGCGACTGTCATTACATCACATTACATTCATATTTCTACATTTATGCCGACGCTGTGTTTTTGTTTTTTTTTCCTTCACAAAGAGCATCTGGCGTGGCCGTGCATTTCGTTTCAGACATATCTGCCGAATTCATTGCGACACAGTTGGTATTTATGGAAACTTTGCAGCACAACAAGCTCTTGAATTAGTGCACTTGGCAGCCGGTCAGTTATCTCATCACAGATTGCATTGGCTCACGTCGGCTGATTAGTAATAGTGTGTAACTGTACAGAAATACCAAAGATATGTCGGCCGTAATTTGTAAAACAAAATCCTTAATCCTGTTCATTCTTTTTCCAGTGTATTGTTGTCAAATGATTTATTAGTTAGGCTTATAGTGGCTGCTGTTAATCCATCTCCTGTGTGTTTTCCCACAGCTTCGTGTGCTATGAGTACCCAGGCTACAGAGGCCAGCAGTACATCATGGAGTGCGAGAGACACAGCGGAGACTACCAGCAGTGGAAGAACTGGGGCTCCCACTGCCAGACTCCCAAGATCCAGTCCATCAGACGCATCAGGCACTGAGAGGGCTCGGAGCAGGACCGGCGGCAGCGGCACGGCCTGGGCTCAGGCTAACACCTGGGTGTTGGCCTGGGCTCAGGCTAACACCTGGGTGTTGTACTGTCAGGGGGCCCCAAAGCCTGAACTTACCGATTTCAGGTTCTGAGATTCGGGCCTCGGACTGTATGTACAACACAAACCATCAGTGATATAGCAGCTACCTCTTCATGCCAGCACATTTTCATACTCCTCTCATTAATGAGGAGTATTTTTTTATTTTATTTTTTTGGTACAAGTGAAATAAAATCCCGATTGAAAATGTGAAAAGTCATTTCTGTCATTTTTGTGCGAGTTTTGAGTATTCAGGACAATGTTTGGTATTTACACATCAGTTCATCTGTAAGCGAACATTGAAAGATTGGAAATAAAAGTCATAAAACTGGTATTTGATCATCAATATCGATAAATATTGATGATCAAATACAATTCTGTTGCTATGAGGACTACGTTATTAAAAGAAATGCAGAGAAAAGATTTTTATTCATTATCTGAAGAAAGTCAAAATGTTGGGAATAAATTCAAACATTTCAAATGTATTCTCAAAACGTTGACATTTTTTCAACGTGTTTACGACGGTCGATCAAAAACAACGAGGCCGATGCGCGCGAGCTGTTAGTGTGCTGCGCACCGTTCACGCGCAACAGGAACAGTCTCGAAACATTTTGATCTAACTTCTTACTTTATTATCAAATTATGTCTCAACTTTATTCTCGAAAGGGTATTTAAACTTTTTCTCCACATTTAAATTTGATTCTCGAAATGGTATTTCAACTTTATTCTTGAAAATATATAGTAACAAATCGACTTTATTGTTAGATGGGTATTTCTTCTAAAATCATAAAATGTCAACTTCTCGAATTGGTATTTCAACATCTTAAATATTCCAACTTTATTCTTAAAATTATATTTAAACTTTTTTCTTATTATTTCGACCTTATTCTTGAAATTGTATTTTAATTTTATTATTTACATTTTGAGTAAATTCAAGACATTTAAATTTTGTGTGAGACATTTCAGCTTTAACCTCGAAACGCTATTTTAATTTTATTCTAAACATTTGATTTCATTCATGAAATTTGTCGTTATATTGCCGCTTCGCTCTAGAAATGCAAAGTGAAAAAAAATCCTTTATATGGCACATCTTAGTACGTGTAATGGTGGTAATAACTGAGTTATGTTTCTTACGTAAAATCTATTTCTGATTCTTATGTTCTTTTAAAGTTTGAACTTTGTGAATTCCATTTTTAAAGTAAGCAACGAGATATTGTCATTATAGTCCACATTTATGAATGTGGGTGTGGGTACATAAATGAGCTGTGCGACAATAACTGCCATGAAATGTTACTTTAGTCCTTCTGTTCTTTGAGTTGGTTTTTACCTTCAGGTTTCTATGGCAACGATTGCTCAGCTCTCACTGTTAACTCAACATAAAGTTGATGACTTCGACCACATACCGCCCACCTGTACGGAGTAACATAATCACAATCCACAGCAGGTAACTTCAACACAATCTTTAGTCAAAAATATAAGTTTAATAAAGCAAGAAGCAACTAAATGTTGCTTTAAATTACATAAAACAACAACTTCATATGTATGCAGCGTGAAGTAGACAAGTTCACTAAAACACCTGTGAATGTCTTATGAAATGTTAAACGAGAAATTAATGAAAGACATGAATTACATTTTATATATACGACCATCTGTAAGACAGCTTGCAAGCTGTAAAAAAGGTCATTTTCAACTGAACACGATGTAACGACAGAATCGTAAATAAAACACACGCCTGCAAATGAAGTGACAACAGTGTGCAGTCAGGTAGAGACAGTAAGAAAAAACAAACATACCATGTACGTTTTCTTCAATTAAACCTGTCGAGTGATGTCCAAACCAAATTCCCTCCCCGCACATTTTGCCTTCTCGAAGTGGGAACAGCACAGGACAAATAATATCGACAGTGAATCTATTCCACTAAAAGGCCCAAATAAGGCATGAAAGAGTGACAGAGAAGCAGTATGTGTAATACCTGGACCCTGAAACTAAAGCAGGTAATTAATGATTCATTATTCATTATAAAAAAATATTATTCATTATTATTAGTCAGACTTTTCCTTTTCTTTCTCTGACATGTCAGGGTGTCCTCTATGAAAATGGGAGAGCATTGGGAATAGAAATTCAGCACAGACAAAGCAGTTCTTGAATTAAAAAAATATATATATATATATTTAGCCACGTTGGCAACATAGAGATGGCAATCTTTCTGACTTTGGTGACATCTGACCTCTCATTAGGATGACATTTGTTGTCTCAATGAATATTTAAAAAATGTTGAGACATGCTGCCATTATTTTATTGCTCAAATGTTGTTGTTTTTGTTGTCCTATTTCCCCTCAATTATATTTTTTGAAAATGACTCAGCTGAATCATTCATGGCTTCCCATTTGTGCTGAGGAGTTTAAGATGTTTTTATTTTACAGGATCTGGATCGTGCAAACACTTTATTTTCTGTCAAAAATCTTAAATGAAACATGCAGAATAAAGTCATTTTGATTTAGATTCAAATATTTTCACTCAGAAAAACCTTGGGCGCAACTGATTAGTTGAACGACAGGTGCAAAATTATAAACACAACAATAACTTCCATTGTCACAGTTTTTGACTAAATTATAGATAAATGGAGTAATTTTGGTGATTTAAAAAAAAGAAAAGAAAACATCTGTAACGGAAAAACTGTATGTACCTGTATCCCTATACAAACCTAACCATACTATATCTAACTGTGTTTTTATATAAGCCTAACTATGTCTAACGAGCATTTCTTTGTCTCTTGAATGTGGGGGAGCTGACCGTACCTTCCTGAGCCTGCTGTCACTCAACGTCGCTCTGAGCAGGGTGCTGTCACCTCTCTTGCCCTATAAATTATAAGACACACTCTGCACTCTGGGTAAGACGCTCACAGACTCTCTGTACTCTGTATTGTCTGAACCTTTCTGCAGAAAGGTTTAACTAAAGGACCTTAAAAGACAAATCTTGACTCAGACTCATTAATTCCAGTTTTCCACCACACATCTCTATTAAAAGCCGCCAGCCAGGCGGTGAATTCAAAGGTTTTGCATGTGAGGCCATCATTTCCTGCAGTGGGATTGGCCTTACATGACTAACCCTCCGTACCTTTTTCCTTATTAAATTATACTAAGTCTACATTCATATTCGTCTGCAAACAGCTCGTTTAAGAGATAAATCACATGTATGGGCTACTGATAATATCGTGAGCATATCTTGAGTTTCCTTGTTTGTAAAGTGCACACAATGGGCCGAAATACGGACTAAGGGTCGACTAATTCACGGGACTTCATGTAAACACGATGCTCAAACACCAAAGTAAGACGCTACCCAGTACAAAGCTTTGGCAACAAGGAGAGAATGGGCAGTACCTCGCCGGAGTACATAATGTTTGTCGAGAATGGAAATTAAAGACAAAAGAACAAAATATATTCAGTACTCGTTCCCATCTTTTCACATCCAGCGGGCTCTTTAAAAAAAAAAAAAAAAAAAAAACCCATCTCTGAAAACACACTTCAGAAAATCAATTCCTCATTATTTTCCTGCGGCTCTCAGCTCTTTCTTTTTAGATAAGTTCTTTTTTTTTTTTTTTTAAATTGCTGTGTTTTTGACTTGATGAAGCACAAAAGCAATTAAAAAGTCCCTCTGAACATTTTTTTGGGCCACATTTGGGTAATGAAAGTATTTTCTGCTGTATTCAGAGCTGCAGTCCGGTTTCATCCAGTGCACTTTAAGAAGACATAAAAGGCCGATATATTATTCGTGGTTGCTGAAATTGTCAATTGATTGACAGCTGAACAGTAAATTATTGCTTTGTTGTATTTTCTGTAAAGGGTATGTAAAAAAATGACATTAAGGATAAAAAGATGTAAAAATCTGGTTGGACTCTGGAACACATCTCTAACTTTCTTCCCCTCCTGTTTTTCTGTCAGCTGTCAATCACTCCTACGTTCTCCTCCATCTCTTCCACCCTCACCCCAACTTCCGCTCTTCCCCCTCGCCATCATTTGCCCGGGCTTCCTCCCGTCTGTGCCGCTGACCCTCGGCTCCTCTCCTCCTGGCCCCGGGTGAGTCAACTCCCCGGGCACCGCCGTCTTGGCCCTCGTCCTCCACAACATGCTCTGCGTCCTGCTGCTCCTCCTCCTCTTCCTCCTCCTCTTCGTCATCCTCCTCACCCTTCTCCGAGTCTGATTCATCGGAGTTGTCCTCTTCCAGGTAGCGGTAGCCTTTGACCTGAGGACAAAAATAATGATATGTGCACACTGATCGAGTCGCTCTGAGGTCAAAATGTTTTTCGCGGCAGCGTTTTTAATCAACAGTTTGAGGCTTTACAATAAAGCTGTGATGCTATATTATGACTTTTTTATTATTTTGGATGACATGTCATAGTATTACTTATAGCATGTTGTCCAAAATATCATTAAAAAAAAAGTCATACTACAGCATGTCGTCCAAAATGTCAGAAAAAAGTCATACTATAGCATGTCGTCCAAAATGTCATTAAAAAAAAGTCATACTACAGCATGTCGTCCAAAATGTCAGAAAAAAGTCATACTATAGCATGTCGTCCAAAATGTCAGAAAAAAGTCATACTATAGCATGTCATCCAAAATGTCAGAAAAAAGTCATACTAGAGCATGTCATCCAAAATGTCAGAAAAAAGTCATACTATAGCATGTCGTCCAAAATGTCAGAAAAAAGTCATACTAAAGCATGTCGTCCAAAATGTCAGAAAAAAGTCATACTATATAGCATGTCGTCCAAAATGTCAGAAAAAAGTCATACTATAGCATGTCAGAGAAAAAGTCATCCAAAATGTCAGAAAAAAGTCATACTATAGCATGTCGTCCAAAATGTCAGACAAAAAGTCATACTATAGCATGTCGTCCAAAATGTCAGAAACATATAAAAAAGTCATACTATAGCATGTCATCCAAAATGTCAGAAAAAAGTCATACTACGAGCATGTCGTCCAAAATGTCAGAAAAAAAGTCATTCTAGTCTGGTAGTATGGTTCTTCCACATGCTACTGAAGCTCCTGACTGTTTGTTAAATGAATAAAATGTAAAATTGCCAATATGTCTTGTTTGTTCCTTGTTACTGGTAGACTTCAATCATCCAATGCATCAAACAACACCAAACAAGAGTCAATAGCAACAGCAGAACAAGCTGTCTGGCATTGGCAGAGAAGATTTGGCAAAACTTTCATGGGCGCAACCCACATATTTAGCTGTGCTGCTCATCCCACAAATGCATGTTCCTTACAAATGGGGTACCGTTTAAAAGGGAAATTGACAGGCTTTCCAACGGTATACAATTTATTGCCAAGAAGCATTGTTACAATAGAGAAATAATCTACCAAACACAAATTTCCAAACTTTTTGTTCGATGTTTATGTATTAGTCCAAAAAATAAAAATAAACATAAGGCTATAGTATGGGTATTTTTTCATTCTAAAAAAAAAACTTAAGGCTACGGTGTCATCTAAAATATGAAGAAAAAGTCATGTTGTTGAGCAAAAAAAACACTATGGTATATTAGCACAGGAACAGTGGTACAGTGGTTAGTGCC
>NW_027211097.1:2500-22500 GCF_029030835.1 Brachyistius frenatus
TAGCTCTGTCAGTTGAACCCACCGCCACCCTCCCTCCTCCGCCCACAGGACCAGACGGGCCCAACCCGGGTCCGAGCCGGCCCACAGACCCGGACACAGGCCTCCCTTCGGTCCTTGATGCTGTCCCGGCGGTCGGTACTGTCCCGCTGTCGGCCCCGGGCCGGGCAGGACCATCCCCCGTCTCGGTGAGGACTCCTCTACTGCTCGTCCTCCTGCTGCTCTCAGCTGCTGCCTTCATGTCCGCTTTGATCTGTTCGCTACTAACCTGACAGCTCTTCTCACAGCTGCTGTCCCCCCCCTTCACCTGCTCAGCAGAGACCGACCCGCCGGGCACCGGGACGGACCCGCCGGAGCCACGCCGCAGAGGAGCCTTTCCTTTACCTGAAGACACACAGACTTCCATCACTCTTCTGGTTATCTCTGGTTAACAACACCGACACAGTAAACAGTCTTGTTCATCTCTCAATCATCAGACTGACTGGATTATTGATTACAGATTGATTTGTTTAAATTAGTGATCATAAGAAGAGGATTTCCCGTCATATTGGTTATCAATCATTGTCTTTGCTTTTATCCATCATGCTGTAACACAGCTGTCTCTGTCAACTCAGGTGTGGGTTTGTGACATCATAAACAAAATCAGGTTAAAACCTCATATCTGGCCGGACCGTCCGTGAAACACTTAAGGGCTTTTAATTTGAAACAGCTGAAGGAAGTGTCAGCATTGAGCTGACCAATAACAGGTAACAGAGGAAGACAGGTAGAGGACACGTAGACAGGTAGAGGACAGCTGGAGAGGTAGAGGACAGGTGACGTGTGTTCTGCTGGCACCTTTTGAGCAGGAAGCTGGCTGCTCCAAACAGGAAGCTGGCATTAGCCTTGAAACGAGGCCTTCCTCTTCCTCACTGTCCGAGTCCGAGATGACCAGAGGAGGCTTCGGCGCAGCGCCACCTGCTGTGCGGCACTGCTGCACTAACCCACTGGGACCTGGGGAGGGGGGGGAGAGACTTGAAGGTGTGTGGGGTCATTAGATGAGAGGAACATGTGATGGAGGAAGAAGAGCTCCAACCTGCTCGCTCTTCATCAGGAGGTTGTGGCACTGCAACTGCACCACTCGGCCCCGGGCCTCCGTCAGCCTCCTCCGTCCCCGCCCCCCCCTCTGCTGCTTTCACCTCCACCAGAGGCTCCATGCTCTCTTCCTCTAGGTTTACCTCCTCTTCTTCCTCTTCGTCCTCCTCCTCCTCCACCCCGTTTACCTCCACCGCTGCTGTGACAACAACAACAACGTCGTCCAGGTGAGTGTTCATGACTCACTTCCTGTTGGCAGTGTTCATGACTCACCGTTGTGCTGCTGTTGCCGCTGGTTGTTGTTGTTGTTGTTGTTGACGTCATTGTTGACAGGTGGCGGAGCAGCGGCCATGTTGGCCTCGTTGTGGTGATGGTGATGGTTGTCATTGTCGTTGTTGGAGTTCTGGTTGCTGACCAGCGCAGACGAAACGCCTATACCTGTTCCTGCACTCAGTCCCACCCTGGCACAGCCCTGACACACACACACACACACACACACACACACACACACACACACACACACACACACACACACACACACACACACACACACACACACACACACACACACACACACAGACAGGTGTACACACACACACAGACAGGTGTACACACACACACACACAGGCAGACAGACAGGTGTACACACACACACACACACACACACACACACACACACACACACACACACACACACACACACACACACACACACACACACACACACACACAATTAAACAGTTTCTGACCCATTTTCCACAGACAAGGGTGAGTCAGAAATATTCAGGGAACTCTGAAACAGTGTTTGTGTTTGCGCGCGCGCGTGTGTGTGTGTGTGTGTGTGTGTGTGTGTGTGTGTGTGTGTGTGTGTGTGTGTGTGTGTGTGTGTGTGTGTGTGTACCTTGGGTGGTTCTCTGAACATCTGGTCCAGACAGATGAACTCCAGACTGGGCAGTGACTCAATGAACTGCGAGAAAGATTCCAGTTTAATGGCGTGACAGCGAACCAGCGTGAGGTCGACAAGGCGTGTCCACCTGGACTGATCTGAGGACGGATGGAGGGAAGAGAGACGAGGACAGACTTCACTTCCGTCCTCAGCGACAGCAGCACTAACAGGGACTGTGCAGGAGGCGTGGCCTGTAGGTCACCTGTGATCCAGTGGTGAGGGTTGTGCAGGTGAGGACAGTTGTAGATGAGCAGGTACTTGATGTTGGAGAACACCTCATTCACCACCTTTATGCCGATATCGGTGATTATTCCCGGGTTCTCCAGGACGTCCGCCAGGCCGTACTTCACCAGCTCCGAGTGACTCATCTTACCTGCAGGTGAACAGGACCGGTGGCTGGTCACACACCTGGAGACCCCCCGGAGAACCCCCGCACACACCTGGAGACCCTCCGGAGAACCCCCACACACACCCGGAGACCCTCCACACACACCTGGAGACCCCCCATACACACCCGGAGACCCCCGCACACACCCGGAGACCCTCCGGAGAACCCCCACACACACCCTGAGACCCTCCACACACACCTGGAGACCCCCCATACACACACGGACACCCCCGCACACACCCGGAGACCCTCCGGAGAACCCCCACACACACCCTGAGACCCTCCACACACACCTGGAGACCCCCGCACACACCCGGAGACCCTCCGGAGAACCCCCACACACACCCTGAGACCCTCCACACACACCCGGAGACCCCCGCACACACCTGGAGACCCCCCATACACACCCGGAGACCCCCGCACAAACCCGGAGACCCTCCGGAAAACCCCCACACACACCCGGAGACCCCCACACACACCTGGAGACCCCCCATACACACCCGGAGACCCCCGCACAAACCCGGAGACCCTCCGGAGAACCCCCACACACACCCGGAGACCCCCACACACACCTGGAGACCCCCCATACACACCCGGAGACCCCCGCACAAACCCGGAGACCCTCCGGAGACCCCCGCACACACCTGGAGACCCCCGCACACACCTGGAGACCCCCCATACACACCCGGAGACCCCCGCACACACCTGGAGAACCCCCATACACACCTGGAGACCCCCACACACACCCGGAGACCCCCGCACACACCCGGAGAACCCCACCACACACACCCGGAGACCCCCCCACACACACACCCGGAGACCCCCCCCACACACACACCCGGAGACCCCCCACACACACACCCGGAGACCCCCTCCCACACACACCCGGAGACCCCCCACACACACACACCCAGAGACCCCCTCCCACACACACCCGGAGACCCCCCCCACACACACATCCGGAGACCCCCCCACACACACCCGGAGACCCCCCCCACACACACCCGGAGACCCCTCCCACACACACACCCGGAGACCCCCCCACACACACACCCGGAGACAGACCCCCCACACACACACCCGGAGACCTCAGCTGCAGCTGGGATCACAGAAGGAGCGTAGAACCCTGCAGAACCCTGTGAAACTCTACAGAACCACCAGCTGCTCTGGATACTGTGTGTGTGAGGAGAACTCACACTGCAGCAGGAACTCGTCCACGTATCCCAGGTGGAGCGTCTCAAACTGAGGGAACTCCAGTTCAGCCATCTTGAGAGCTGAGAAGACTCCATCTTTGGTCAAGGAGGGCTGGATGCGCAGCTCATGGAGCCTGTTGGAGACACACAGGACATCAACGCCATTACAGCACACAGAGACAAACAGACAGACAGACAGACAGACAGACAGGCAGACAGAGAAACAGACAGACAGAGAGACTGCTGCGCCCTGCGTCCACAGTTTAAATATGGACCGACTCTCACCATCGGGAGGCGGGTGGGTCCTGACATGAGGCATTCAGGAGCAGAGCTGCAGGTTTCACTGGTCCTCACAGGGACATGTAGCACACGCTGCGCACGCACACACACACAGGGACAGGAAGGCTGTGAGGGAGAACATGTGTGTCTGTACCTGCGAGCAGCAGTGATGATCAGGTAACCCAGGTCCACCTCCAGAGCGTTCTTACAGGCTCCGAACACGATGGTGTGGAGGTTCCGAAATCCTCCTGGAGACAGACAGCAAACAATCACTGTCCTCTGTCACAACTGACATCATCACCTCCATCTGACCTCCATTTGTCTTTCACCTGACCTTTATCTGACCTCACCTGACCTCCATCTGTCCTCACCTGACGTCAATCTGACCTCCATCCGTCTTTCACCTGAACTCCGTCTGTCCTCACCTGAACTCCATCTGTCCTCACCTGAACTCCATCTGTCCTCCACCTGTCCTCACCTGAAATACATCTGTCATTCACCTGCCTTTCATATGTCCTAACCTGTCCTCCATCTGACCTCACCTGACCTCCAGCTGCCCTCACCTGTCCTCCACCCGACCTCAATATGACTCCCACCTGACCTCACCTGACGTCCATCTATCGTCCATCTGACCTCCAGCTGTCTTCCGTCTGACCTCACCTGACCTCCATCTGACCTCAATCTGTCCTCACCTGACCTCTATGCGTCTTTCACCTGACCTCCACCTGTCCTCCATCTGACCTCACCTGACATACACCTCTTGTCACCTGACGTCAATATGACTTCCATCTGTCCTCACCTGACCTCCATTTGTCCTCCACCTGTCCTCACCTGACCTCAATCTGAACTCCATCAGTCCTCACCTGACCTCCATCTGTCCTCCACCTGTCCTCACTTGACCTCCATCTGTCGTCCATCTGACCTCCAGCTGTTGTCCATCTGTCCTCAATTTGACCTCCAGCTGTCCTCACCTGATCTTAATCTGACTTCCAGCTGTCTTCACATGTCCACCAGCTGTCCTCCATCTGTCCTCACCTAAACTCCATCTGTACTCACCTTAACTCCATCTGTCGTCCATCTCACCTCCAGCTGTCCTCACCTGACCTCCAGCTGTCCTCACCTGATCCCCAGCTGTCCTTCAGCTGTCCTCACCTGACCTCTATCTGTCCTCACCTGAACTCCATCTGTCCTCACCTGAACTCAAACTGTCCTCACCTGAACTCCATTTATCCTCACCTGAACTCAATCTGTCCTCACCTGACCTCCACCCGACCTCAATATGACTCCCACCTGACCTCACCTGACCTCCAGCTGTCCTCCATCTGCCCTCACCTGACCTGCACCTGTCCTCAATATGAATTCCATCTGTCCTCACCTGACCTCAATATGTCCTCCACCTGTCCTCACCTGTCCTCCATCTGCCCTCACCTGAGCTCCACCTGTCCTCAATATGAATTCCATCTGTCCTTCACCTGTCCTCCATCTGTCTTTCATATGTCCTCACCTGACCTCCACCTGACCTCACCTGACCTACAGCTGTCCGCCATTTGCCCTCACCTGACCTTAATCTGTCCTCACCTGTCCTCCACCTGTCCTCAATATGAATTCCATCTGTCCTTCACCTGTCCTCCATCTGTCTTTCATATGTCCTCACCTGACCTCCAGCTGTCCTCACCTGACCTCTATCTGTACTCACCTGAACTCCATCTGTACTCACCTGAACTCCATCTGTCCTCACCTGACCTCCAGCTGTCCTCACCTGATCTCCAGATGTCCTCACCTGACCTCCATCTGTCCTCACCTGGCCTCCAGATGTCCTCCACCTGTCCTCATTTGACCTCACCTGACCTACACCTGTCCGCCATCTGACCTCACCTGACGTCAATCTGTCCTCACCTGTCCTCCACCTGTCCTCAATATGAATTCCATCTGTCCTTCACCTGTCCTCCATCTGTCTTTCATATGTCCTCACCTGACCTCCATTTGACCTCACCTGACCTACAGCTGTCCGCCATCTACCCTCACCTGACCTCCAGCTGTCCTTCAGCTGTCCTCACCTGACCTCCATCTGTCCTCACCTGATCTCCAGATGTCCTCACCTGACCTCCAACTGTCCTCACCTGACCTCCACATGTCCTCCACCTGTCCTCACCTGACCTCCATCTGACCTCAATCTGTCCTCACCTGACCTCAATATGTCCTCCACCTGACGTCCATCTGTCCTTCACCTGTCCTCCATCTGTCTTTCATATGTCCTCACCTGTCCTCCATCTGACCTCACCTGACCTCCAGCTGTCCTCACCTGTCCTCCACCCGACCTCTATATGACTCCCACCTGTCCTCAATATGTCCTCCACCTGTCCTCACCTGACGTCCATCTGTCCTCCATCTGTCTTTCATATGTCCTCACCTATCCTCCATCTGACCTCACCTGACCTCCAGCTGTCCTCCCCTGTCCTCCACCCGACCTCTATATGACTCCCACCTGTCCTCACCTGTCCTCAATATGTCCCCCACATGTCCTCAACTGACGTCCATCTGTCCTTCACCTGTCCTCCATCTGTCTTTCATATGTCCTCACCTGTCCTCCATCTGACCTCACTTGACCTCAATCTGACCTCACCTGACCTCCAGCTGTCCTCCCCTGTCCTCCACCCGACCTCTATATGACTCCCACCTGTCCTCACCTGTCCTCAATATGTCCCCCACATGTCCTCAACTGACGTCCATCTGTCCTTCACCTGTCCTCCATCTGTCTTTCATATGTCCTCACCTGTCCTCCATCTGACCTCACTTGACCTCAATCTGACCTCACCTGACCTCCATCTGTCCTCACCTGACCTTCAGATGTCCTCACCTGACCTCCATCTGTCCTCACCTGACCTCCAGATGTCCTCCACCTGTCCTCACTTGACGTCAATCTGACCTCCATCCGTCTTTCACCTGAACTCCATCTGTCCTCACCTGACCTCCATATGTCCTCCATCTGCCCTCACCTGACCTCCATCTGACCTCAATCTGTCCTTCACATGTTCTCCATCTGTGTTTCATATGTCCTCACCTGTCCTCCATCTGACCTCACCTGACCTCCAGCTGTCCTCACCTGTCCTCCACCCGACCTCTATATGACTCCCACCTGTCCTCACCTGACATCCAGCTGTCCTCCATCTGCCCTCACCTGACCTCCACCTGTCCTCAATATGAATTCCATCTGTCCTCACCTGACCTCAATATGTCCTCAACTGACATCCATCTGTCCTTCATCTGTCCTCCATCTGTCTTTCATATGTCCTCCATCTGACCTCACTTGACCTCAATCTGACCTCCAGTTGTCCTTCATCTCCTCTCACCTGACCTCCACCTGTCCTCAATATGAATTCCATCTGTCCTCACCTGACCTCAATATGTCCTCGACCTGTCCTCACCTGACGTCCATCTGTCCTTCACCTGTCCTCCATCTGTCTTTCATATGTCCTCACCTGTCCTCCATCTGACCTCACTTGACCTAAATCTGACCTCACCTTACCTCCGTCTGTCCTCACCTGACCTCAATCTGTCTTCACCTAAACTCCACCTGCACCCACCTGAACTCCATCTGTCGTCCATCTCACCTCCAGCTGTTGTCCATCTGTCCTCCATTTGACTTCACCTGACCTACAGCTGTCCGCCATCTGCCCTCACCTGACCTCAATCTGTCCTCAATATGAATTCCATCTGTCCTTCACCTGTCCTCCTTCTGTCTTTCATATTTCCTCACCTGACCTCCATCTGACCTCACCTGACCTCCATCTGTCCTCACCTGACCTCCAGATGTCCTCCATCGGCCCTCACCTGACCTCCATCTGACCTCAATCTGTCCTCATCTGACGTCCATCTGTCCTTCATCTGTCTTTCATATGTCCTCACCTGTCCTCCATCTGTCCTCACCTGACCTCCAGCTGTCCTCACCTGATCTCCAGATGTCCTCACCTGACCTCCATCTGTCCTCACCTGACCTCCAGCTGTCCACACCTGATCTCCAGCTGTCCTCACCTGATCTCCAGACGTCCTCACCTGACCCCCATCTGTCCTCACCTGACCTCCAGATGTCCTCCACCTGTCCTCACCTGACGTCAATCTGACCTCCATCCGTCTTTCACCTGACTTCCATCTGTCCTCACCTGACCTCCACCTGTCCTCACCTGACCTCCACCTGTCCTCACCTGACCTCCACCTGTCCTCCATCTGACCTCACCTGACATCCACCTCTTCTCACCTGACCTCAGTATGACTTCCATCTGTCTTCACCTGACCTCCACCTGTCCTCACCTGATCTCCACCTGTCCTCCATCTGTCCACACCTGACCTCCACCTGTCCTCCATCTGTCGTCCATCTGACCTCCAGCTGTTGTCCATCTGTCCTCAATTTGACCTCCAGCTGTCCTCACCTGACCTCTATCTGTCCTCACCTGAACTCCATCTGTCGTCCACCTTTCCTCACCTGACCTCCACCTGTCCTCACCTGAAATCCATCTGACCTCCATCCATCCTGCATCTGTCCTCACCTGACCTCCAGCTGTCCTCCACCACGTGTTGGATCAGTCCTCCCAGGAAGGGAACTCGGACTAGCTCCAGCTGCTCCAGGTTCCGTGCCGACGCCAAGCCGGTGACGAGGGGGACGTACTTCAGGGAGTTAGTCGGTCCTGCACAGTTGCGCATGACGAAGGTCCTGAGACTCACACACAGGAAGTCCTTGAATGGCTGTGGTTTGGTGAGCCGGACCCACTTCAGGTAGAGGTGGCGCAGCATGGACACACAGGGGATCTCTGGGACGTTCACACCTACAACAGACAGACCGGAAATCATACAGCGCTGGTGATGTTCACACGGGAGGCTTCAGAGCACCTGGGAGGTCACACACCTGGGACTCTCAGGTGTTCCATGGTCCCCGGCAGCTGAGAGCTGGCTCCGGCAGACCCACTTTCCGTCTGGATGTCCTACTCACCCACCAGATGCAGCGTCTGGATCTTGGCCGTGATGGGGATGGTGAGCTTGTTCTCAGCGGGGATGGGAAACGCCCCGTTACGGTTGCGGAACTTTCCCAGGATGTGAACCTGGGGCATGTAGTTCCATACGGCCTCCACCAGCTCCAGATGGGACGTCTCCACTCCCTGAAAGAGACAAAGTCCAGCTGTGAGACAGACAATACTGATGAGAACTTGCAGAACACCGTCCCACCGTTCCTCTATGGTCAGACTGGTCCCCCCCGTCCCCCTGTACTGACCAGCAGGTTGGGGCAGGCTTGCAGAGCCTCCAGGACTCCAGGTATGCTGTAGGCCTCGTAGCCTCGGACCCGTCTGCGCTCCAGGTAGCGAGGGTGGAGGCCGTACAGCTGCTCCAGGTCGGGCATCTTCTTCAGAAGCAGCAGAAAGCTGCCGTCAGTGAAGCCTGTACCACGACATCACAGTGAACAGGACTTCACACCAAAGCTGCAGGTGTGTTCATGAGAGGCTCCTCCTACCTGAAGGCATGTACTCCCACCAGCGGCCGGCGCACAGGTCCACTACCTTCACCACCCGCAGGTACAGAGTCACCGCCTCCCGCAGCTTCCTGGACAGACATTCCATGCACATGATGTCCTTCATGGGCAGGTACCTGGAACAGAGCAGCACTCCGGGGTCAGCCTGGAGGGTCGGGTCAAACCACAACAGTGATACCGGTTCTGTACCGGTTAGACTTGATTCTGTACCAGTGATGAAGCTGCTGTTCTGTGTCAGAAATCACAGCTTCATTCTAATACAGTGCAGAAAATCAAATCAAAAGAAACTTTTGTTACAAAACCAGATAAAATAGCAGAATCCTTTGCAGAGTTTTACAAATCTTTGTACAAAAATACGGATACCTGCCCTAATGATGCAAAACTTACAGAGTTCCTAAATCCTATAAAATTAACTGAATTAACAGAATCAGCAGCTAAGAAATTAGATGAGCCCATTGAGGAATGGGAGATCAAGCAGGTGATCTCAACGCCCAAAAATAATAAAAGCCCAGGACCAGATGGATATATTAATGAATTTTATAAAACTTTCAAGGATATGTTATCACCACTGTTGCTAAAAGCATACCACCATGCACTAGAATCTAAAACTATGGCACCGTCTTGGACTGAGGCAATTGTAGTGGTAATTCATGAAGAAGGTAAAAACCCCACAGAGTGCCAATCCTATAGACCGATATCACTGCTGAACGGGGATCTGCGCATTCTACCAGCAATCTTAGCGAGAAGAGTTAATTATATCATCACTGAAATCATCCATCCTGATCAGACAGGATTCATCACTGGAATATACTATGGCGATAACTTATGACGCTTACTAAATATAATATCCCATCAAAAAGAAGAGAAATCAGAAGCAATGATTATGTCCCGAGATACTCAAAAAGCATTTGGTCGGGTATCATGGCAATATTTATTCCAAACACTAAAACGGTTCAAATTTGGCCCCAACTTTTTAAATTGGATACAAACATTATATTCATCACCGCAGGAGCTGTTAGATGGATATAGATCACAAAGATTCACATTGGAACGCGGCTGCAGACAAGGCTGCCCTTTATCACCCCTGCTATACGCAATTAGTATCGAACCCTTCGCCCAGCTCATCCGAGATGACAACAAAATAAAAGGAACTGTAATACATAAAGAGGAGCATAAAATATCTCTTTACGCTGATGATGTATTGTTATATCTGACGCAACCTGCATCTAAAGGACCTCATCTCACAGTATGGATACTACTCAGGATACAAGGTAAATGTGGAAAAAACAGAGACTATGGTTGTCAACGGTAACATCTCAAGTGTAAAACTCCAAAGTGGATTTAAATGGCCAAAAGGCGGTATAAAATACCTTGGCATATACATCCCCCCCATCCTTACAGAATCTGTACGAGGCCAATTATAGTAAAGTAACTCGGTGCATTGATAGTGACCTTGAACGATGGTCTACGCTCCCTCTGTCCCTGCTCAGTCATGTTGAAAGTATTCGTATGAATGTTCTTCCCAGACTTCTCTACTTATTTCAGATGCTACCTGTAGAAATTCCAAATTCTATTTTTGATAACCTGGATAAAATAATTTCCAAATTTATCTGGCAAAAAAAGCATCCTAGAATTAGACTTAAAACCATACAGCTATCTAAGTTAAATGGAGGCCTGAAACTTCCAAACTTAAAATTCTACTTCTGGGCTGCACAAATAAAACCTTTGATAGCGTGGATTCAGAACAGCACAAACACTCGCTGGCTTAATATTGAGAGAAACTTAAGCCCAGAGCCCTTACAAATTTTGACTTTTTTTTAGATGCACCCATAAAAGATCTGGCAGAGTGGACTAAGGTCACTCTTAAAATCTGGAACAACATACAAAATACAGACATCTTTTGGGCTTCCGAAGTTAATTTCACCATTAACAAGCATTGGATCTATGAAGACCTTCACACCTAACGACCTTCACACCTAACGATCTAGGGCTGTAGAAGGTGGTCAGATATGGGTAGAAGGTGGTCAGATATGGGACTGGTTTACCTGCACCAGCTATTTAATGGAGGACAACCTCAAGACATTCGAGCAGCTGAAAAAAGATTTTGATCTCCCCAAAACAGACTTCTTCAGATATCTACAATTGAGAACTTTTCTAACAACACACAAAGAGTGGGGAAAGCTTGTGAAACGTACGCCTATAGAAAGATTTTTAATAGAAATACAGATGGGGAACAAAGATAAGAAAACAATAAGTAAACTATATAACATATTTCTATCTTTGACCATATTCCCTACAGATAAAGCAGAGATGGAAGGCGGAAATGAACAAGGTGATACCAAAGAATACCTGGGAGGAGATGTGCACAGAGGCACACCTGGTTTCAAACTCGAACACCTGGACGGAATTTAAATGGAAAATAATCACCAGATTCTTCAGAACACCAGAAATAGTGGCCAAGATGGACCCAACACATCCCAACTTGTGTTGGAGGAACTGTGCCAATCACACACATATATTCTGGCTCTGCCCCACGTTAAATGAATACTGGACATCAAACAAGACCCCACAGTAACACTATTGGGAGCGATACCTGAAGGCCTGGATGGGAGGGCAAAAAAATACCTTCTAAACATACTACTCACAGCAGCACTGAAGTGTATAACTATCAGATGGTTAAAACCGGATTCCCCACATACAATATATGGATCCAAAAAGTATGGGACATCTATCAAACGGAGCGAATCACATATTCATTAAGGCTCCAAACGCCTATCTTTACTAAATGATGGGGTCCGATCGCAGCGTTATTAACACAATGAGGGTTATCACTATATGTTGCTCAGCCCTCGGGCTGAACTATTATCTGTTAACTCTCTCTATACACACACATTATACACCATCCTCTCTGAAAATCATATATAGTATCGTAATACTACATTCAGGAGTGGACAATTACCACTTTTTCATCCCTTGTTTTATTTTATTTAAAAAAAATATTTTTTTAATATTTCTTTCTTAATTTAATTATTTATGTATCAGTTATTTATTCTAATTCTTATTTCCCCTTTTTTTTCTCTCTCTTAGAGAGAACAACAAACATAAAATGGTGCTCACTCCATGTGTTGTACACTGTACCTGAATATCATGTGTACCAAGACTACATAGAGTTGAAAAATGGACAAAGAAAGTAACTGTCTGAAAATGCTTGTTGTTATGTTGTTGAAAACTAAATAAAAAGTGAGTTAAAAAACTAAATAACTGTAGGTTCATTCACCTGATTGATCACCTGGTTATGTTTTTTCTTCATGTTACAGATCAAAGGTTCAGGTGTTTTTAAATATCTTCGGATTACTTCTTGGTTTTCATAGAAACCAGACAGATGTCATTGTGAATTGCTTTGGATAAAAGCGTCAGCTAAATGTAATGTAATGAATCCAGACGGCTGGAGGTCACATGGAGCCCCGCCCACACACAGCATCAGACAGGTGTAGCAGTGTACCTGAATATGTGACAGAGGACCTCATGGGACAGCTCGTTGATGTAGTCTTTGGGCTCGCTGGGTTTCAGAATCGGGTCGCCTCCAGCACCGCTGGCTGCAGGCTGCAGTTTGGATGCCTTCCTCCTCGGACCCATCGCTACTGCTGCGTCACTGCTCGGCCTCAAACACACACTCTTCCTCCCGCCGGACAGCTGCAGCCTCTGTTTTCCAGCATTAACTTCAGTTCTGCACACAGCACCACAGAGGAAGACAAGGTCACGTGAGGCAGGATTTAGTCAGCAAACAGAACATTAAAACGTGACAGAACCAGCTGCTGTCAGCAGAACTGTCTGGTGGAGGTTGAATGTAAGCAGTGAGTCTGATCAGAATGACAGGATGAAGAAGGAGACCGGGTCCAACACCGGGCCGCCTGATAAATCCCCCCCAAAAACGGTTCTGAAACTGGCTCACACGGGTCGCTCCATGAACAGTGTTCACACAGTTTCCTGTGTCAACCCTCAGTCATCCTCACCCACACACACACACAGTGTAGTACCACTGAGGACCACTAGGGGCTGTCTCCATAGACTCCATCTGTAGTACCACTGAGGACCACTAGGGGCTGTCACCATAGACTCCATCTGTAGTACCACTGAGGACCACTAGGGGCTGTCTCCATAGACTCCATCTGTAGTACCACTGAGGACCACTAGGGGCTGTCTCCATAGTCTCCATCTGTAGTACCACTGAGGACCACTAGGGGCTGTCTCCATAGACTCCATCTGTAGTACCACTGAGGACCACTAGGGGCTGTCTCCACAGACTCCATCTGTAGTACCACTGAGGACCACTAGGGGCTGTCTCCATAGACTCCATCTGTAGTACCACTGAGGACCACTCGGAGCTGTCTCTATAGACTCCATCTGTAGTACCACTGAGGACCCTAGGGGCTGTCTCCACAGACTCCATCTGTAATACCACTGAGGACTACTGACGGTCTGCGAGGACTACTGACGGTCTACAAGGTCTACGAGGACTACTGACGGTCTGCGAGGGCTACTGACGGTCTACAAGATCTACAAGGACTACTGACGGTCTACGAGGACTACTGACGGTTTACAAGATCTACGAGGACTACTGACGGTCTGCGAGGACTACTGACTGTCTACGAGGTCTGGGAGGACTACTGACGGCCTGGGAGGACTTCTGACGGTCTGGGAGGACTACTGACGTCTACGAGGACTACTGACGGTCTGCGAGGACTACTGACGGTCTACGAGGTATATGAGGACTACTGACGTTCTGTGAGGACTACTGACGGTCTGCGAGGACTACTGACGTCTACGAGGTCTGGGAGGACTACTGACGGTCTGGGAGGACTTCTGACGGTCGGCGAGGACTACTGACGTCTACGAGGACTACTGACGGTCTGGGAGGACTACTGACGGTCTACGAGGACTACTGACGGTCTGCGAGGACTACTGACTGTCTACGAGGTCTGGGAGGACTACTGACGGTCTGGGAGGACTTCTGGCGGTCTGCGAGGACTACTGACGTCTACGAGCACTACTGACGGTCTACGAGGACTACTGACTGTCTACGAGGTCTGGGAGGACTACTGACGGTCTGCGAGGACTACTGACTGTCTACGAGGTCTGGGAGGACTACAGACGGTCTGGGAGGACTACTGACGGTCTGGGAGGACTACTGACGGTCTGCGAGGACTACTGACTGTCTACGAGGTCTGTGAGGACTACAGACGGTCTGGGAGGACTACTGATGGTCTGGGAGGACTACTGACGGTCTGCGAGGACTACTGATGGTCTGGGAGGACTACTGACGGTCTGGGAGGACTACTGACGGTCTGCGAGGACTACTGACGGTCTGGGAGTCCGCCCATGCTGCTCTGAAAAAGGCTGAAAACTTCAAGGCAGTCTTTGTGGGAGCCAGCAAAGCAGCTCGGACAAGGGAACTCTCTCTCTCTCACTCTCTCTCACTCTCTCACACACACACACACACACACACACACACACACACACACACACACACACACACACACAGAGAGCGAGAGAGCGGTGAGCAGCACGCGCCGCTCGGTGCTCTGACCCACCGGCACCGGTCGGTACTTACCGGTGTGTTTGTGTCGGAGCCGTTGAGACGGAGTTCTGGAGATATCCTGAGTCCAGCTGCTGCTTTACTGAACACACAGCTTCTTCTGCTTCCTCCTCTTCCTCTTCCTCTTCTTCTACTGCCCAGTATAAACACTAACCCTGAACATTACCGCCACCTGCTGGACGGGCGCTCATTAACCGTCTTCTTCCGTTGCCTTATTAACCTCGTCAATGTGTCCTTGTGTCTCTCTACAGGTGTCCCCCTGTGTCTCCAGTGTCCTCGCTGTGTGCCTCTTTGACCATGTCTCTTAGTTTAAAGGACGGTCCTGTCCTCACTGCTCAATTGCTCTGTGACCCACTTAGATGAATTCTGTTTCATATGTTTCATTTATTCACATCCTGAAGTTCAGTACGAATGTCACGATATTAATCACATATTAGCTCTGAACCAGCCAAGCAGGGGGAGCCATCCTCAACATGAACTAACGAAGATACACACATTAAATGAAAAACATAAATATATGAGAACAGATGAAGAAACAATGTGTTCAAAATAAAGAAATTAGCACTCGTTCTTATCGACTGTGACCTCTGACCCTGTCCCGTGACTTCTGACCCTGTCCCGTAACGTGTTCCCCGAGTGGGCTCGTGTGAATCAAACAGATAAAGTTCAGTAACAGGCGACACTGATGCTGGTTCTACCTTTATTGTGAAAGGTGTTTCTGCAGGAAGAAGGTCCAGGCTGAGGACGAAGACATCTTGTACTGAAGCATCTTGGAAAGTCATGGAGGTTCCCTGGTGTCCCCGTGGACGGGTCCCTGGTGTCGCTGTGACGGTTCTGTCTTATCTGTGGAAGTTTTTTCTTACCAATGGAGGTTCTGTCGTCCCTGTGGAGGTTCTGTCTTCTCTGCGGAGGTTCTGTCTTACTGGTTAAGGTTCTGTTTTACCTGAGGCTCTGTCTTACGTGTAAATGTTCTGTCTTACCTGTGAAGGTTCTGTCTTATGTGTGGATGTTCTGTCTTACCTGTGAAGGTTCTGTCTTACGTGTAAATGTTCTGTCTTACCTGTGAAGGTTCTGTCTTATGTGTGGATGTTCTGTCTTACCTGTGGAGGTTCTGTCTTGCCTGTGGAGGTTCTGTTTTACCTGTGGAGGTTCTGTCTTGCCTGTGGAGGTTCTGTCTTCCCTGTGAAGTTTCTGTTTTCCCTGTGGAGGTTTTGTCTTGCCTGTGGAGGTTCTGTCTTCCCTGTGAAGTTTCTGTTTTCCCTGTGGAGGCTTTGTCTTGCCTGTGGAGGTTCTGTCTTCCATGTGAAGGTTCTGTTTTACCTGTGGTTCTGTCTTCCCTGTGGAGGTTTTGTCTTACCTGTGAAGGTTCTGCCTTACCTGTGGAAGTTTTTTCTTACCAATGGAGGTTCTGTCATCCCTGTGGAGGTTCTGTCTTACCTGAGGTTCTGTTTTACCTGAGGTTCTGTCTTGCCTGTGGAGGTTCTGTCTTCCTTGCAGAGGTTTTGTTTTACCTTTTAAGGTTCTGTCTTACCTGTGGAGGTTCAGTTTTACATGTGGAAGTTCTGTCTTAACTGCGGAGGTTCTGTCTACCCTGTAAAGGTTCTGTTTTACCTGCGGAGGTTCTGTCTACCCTGTAAAGGTTCTGCTTTACCTGCGGAGGTTCTGTCTACCCTGTAAAGGTTCTGTTTTACCTGTGGTGGTTCTGTCTTCCCTGTGGAGGTTCTGTTTGACCTCAGGTTCTTTCTTAGCTCTGGAAGTTTTGTCTTATCTGGAAAGGTTCTGTTTTACCTGTGAAGGTTCTATCTTCCCTGTGGAGGTTCTGTCTGACCTGAGGTTCTGTTTTAACAGAAGGTCTGTCTTACGTGTGGGGGTTCTGTCTTATGTGTGGAGGTCCTGTCTTACCTGTGAAGGTTCTGTCTTCCCTGTGGAGATTCTGTCTTACCCATGGAGGTTTTGTCTTGGCTGTGGAGGTTCTGTTTTACCTGAGGTTCTGTATTACGCGTGGAGGTTCTGTCTTAACTGAAGGGGTTCTGTCTTACCTGTGGAGGTTCAGTTTTACATGTGGAAGTTCTGTCTTCCCTGTGGAGGTTTTGTCTCACCTGTGAAGGTTTTGTCTAACCTGTGGAGGATCTGTCTTACCTGTGAAGGTTTTGTCTTACCTGTGGAGGTTCTGTTTTACCTCAGGTTGTCTTCCCTTTGGAGGTTTTGTCTAACCTGTGGAGGTTCTATCTTCCCTGTGGACGTTCTGTCTTATGTGTAGAGGTTTTGTCTTACCTGTGAAGCTTCTGTCTTCCCTTTGGAGGTTCTATCTTCCCTGTGGAGGTTCTGTCTTATGTGTAGAGGTTTTGTCTTACCTGTGAAGGTTCTGTCTTCCCTTTGGAGGTTCTGTCTTCTCTGTGGAGGTTCTGTCTCACCTGAGGTTCTGTTTTGCCTGTGGATGTTCTGTTTTACCTCAGGTTCTGTCTTAGCTCTGGAGCTTTTGTCTTACCTGGAAAGGTTCTGTTTTACCTGTGGAGGTTCTGTCTTCCCTTTGGAGGTTCTGTCTTCTCTGTGGAGGTTCTGTCTCACCTGAGGTTCTGTTTTGCCTGTGGATGTTCTGTTTTACCTCAGGTTCTGTCTTAGCTCTGGAGCTTTTGTCTTACCTGGAAAGGTTCTGTCTTACCTGTGAAGGTTCTGTCATACCTGAAGATATTTCTTCCCTGTGGAGGTTCCTCCTTACCAGAGGTTCTGTCTTACCTGTGGAGGTTCTGTTTTACCTCAGGTTCTTTCTTAGCTCTGGAAGTTTTGTCTTACCTGGAAAGGCTCTGTTTTACCTGTAGAGGTTCTATCTTTCCTGTGGAGGTTCTGTCTTACCTGAGGTTCTGTTTTAACAGAAGGTCTGTCTTACGTGTGGGGGTTCTGTCTTACATGTGGAGGTTTTGTCTGACCTGTGAAGGTTCTGTCTTACGTGTGGAGGTTCAGTATCACGTGTGGAGGTTCTGTCTCACCTGTGGAGGTTCTGTCTTATGTGTGGAGGTCCTGTCTTACCTGTGAAGGTTATGTCTTCCCTGTGGAGGTTTTGTCTCACCTGTGAAGGTTTTGTCTAACCTGTGGAGGATCTGTCTTACCTGTGAAGGTTTTGTCTTACCTGTGGAGGTTCTGTTTTACCTCAGGTTGTCTTCCCTTTGGAGGTTTTGTCTCACCTGTGGAGGTTCTATCTTCCCTGTGGACGTTCTGTCTTATGTGTAGAGGTTTTGTCTTACCTGTGAAGCTTCTGTCTTCCCTTTGGAGGTTCTATCTTCCCTGTGGAGGTTCTGTCTTATGTGTAGAGGTTTTGTCTTACCTGTGAAGGTTCTGTCTTCCCTTTGGAGGTTCTGTCTTCTCTGTGGAGGTTCTGTCTCACCTGAGGTTCTGTTTTGCCTGTGGATGTTCTGTTTTACCTCAGGTTCTGTCTTAGCTCTGGAGCTTTTGTCTTACCTGGAAAGGTTCTGTTTTACCTGTGGAGGTTCTGTCTTCCCTTTGGAGGTTCTGTCTTCTCTGTGGAGGTTCTGTCTCACCTGAGGTTCTGTTTTGCCTGTGGATGTTCTGTTTTACCTCAGGTTCTGTCTTAGCTCTGGAGCTTTTGTCTTACCTGGAAAGGTTCTGTCTTACCTGTGAAGGTTCTGTCATACCTGAAGATATTTCTTCCCTGTGGAGGTTCCTCCTTACCAGAGGTTCTGTCTTACCTGTGGAGGTTCTGTTTTACCTCAGGTTCTATCTTAGCTCTGGAGATTTTGTTTTACCTGGAAAGATTCTATTTTACCTGTGGAGGTTCTATCATCCCTGTGGAGGTTCTGTCTTACCTGAGGTTTTGTATTATGTGTGGAGGTTCCGCCTTACCTGTGGATGTTATTTCTTATTCTGGAGATATGGAGGTTATGGACCCACTTTCCTGTTCCTGGGTGGTTCCTCTCGAACCGGTCCAGTCTGTAGAACACTGGCTTTGGGATGTTTGTGTTCTTGTTCACATCCAGTCGAACATCAACACGTGATGCTGAGTTGGTTTTACAAATCTGAAAATTTTAATGATATTTTGAACACATTTGTTTACTTTTCAATTAAAAATGAGCAGATATTTTTTTTATAAAACATTAAAATCTCTCTTTTTCCACATTTGATTTGTTGTGTTTGAACTATTTTACATTAAATATGAGTTCATTCTGTTTCATTTACATTTGACACAACGTCACTACTTTGTTGAAGACAGTTTTGTTCTCCTGAACACAGTGAGAGAGTGTGTTGCTACTAATAGCTCAGACTTGTCAGCTGCTGTAAACGGTGAAACATCTCTAAACATTACCTTATTAAGACATAGAAGACAGACAGGAGACAGACAGAGGAGACAGACAGGAGACAGACAGGAGACACAAGAGACAGACAAGAGACAGACTGGAGACAGATTGGGAGAAAGACAAGAGACAGACAGGAGAAAGAAAAAAGACAGACAGGAAACAGAGTAGACAGACTGGAGACAGACTGAAGAAAGAAAAGAGACAGACAGGAGACAGAGTAGACAGACTGGAGACACAGGAGACAGATTGGGAGAAAGACAAGAGACAGACAAGAGACAGACAGGAGACACAGGAGACAGATTGGGAGAAAGACAAGAGACAGACAGGAGAATGAAAAAAGACAGACAGGAAACAGAGTAGACAGACTGGAGACAGACTGGAGAAAGAAAAGAGACAGACAGGAGACAGAGTAGACAGACTGGAGACACAGGAGACAGATTGGGAGAAAGACAAGAGACAGACAAGAGACAGACAGGAGACACAGTAGACAGACTGGTGACAGAATGGAGACACAGGAGACAGATTGGGAGAAAGACAAGAGACAGACAGGAGACAGAGGAGACAGACAGGACATAGATAGGAGACAGACAGGAGACAGAGGAGGCAGACAAGAGACAGACAGGAGACAGAGGAGACAGACTGCAGACAGACAGGATACAGACAGGAGACAGACAAGAGACACAGGAGACAGACGGGAGACAG
>NW_027211097.1:27500-100000 GCF_029030835.1 Brachyistius frenatus
AGGAGACAGGAGAGATATACACACACACACACATTCAGGGTGTGTGTTTTGTGCAGCAATGTCTGAGCTGTCCTCTTTGTCTCTGTGTCCCTGCAGGACCCCCTCGTCCCTGTTTGCCGTGCTCGTCCCTCCCTGCTGTCCCCTTGTCCCTCCCTGCCGTTCTCGTCCGTCCCTGCAGCCCTCGGTGCAGTGCTGCATCTCTGGTCAATTGGTAGTCTGAGATGAAGCACTGTAGCTCGGGACGGAGGACACACACCAAGGAGGACGGAGGACACACACAGAGGAGGACGGAGGACACACATGGACCTGAGAGGCAAGGATGCTCCGAGGTGTCCTCATGAGACCAGATCACTCAGAGACGGTGATGGACTTCTTGAGGGGAGACTTCTCCTCTCTCCTGGGGTCCAGTTTTCCCAGGAATCCCTTGACCTATCAGAAAGGGGGATTCCTGGAAATACTGTTCTTGGGGGCGGGGCTTATCCACTCCGTGTGTTGTTCTGATTGTGTTGTCATCATGATGAAGATGAAGAGGAGCAGACTGTTCTTCATTAAATAAACGTTCAGAACAAACATGAGTCTGATCTTATTGTACGGTTCTGAAGAACCCGACTGTCCACTGATGCATCTGGACAGTGTTCGGTTGTTGTGTTTCATGGCTCCTCCATCACCTCCACAATCAGGGGTGGTGAATACATAGTGAATCCTCTACAGGGGCTGTCTCTGAGGACCGTCTCTCTGAGGACTGTCTCTGACTAACAAAGAGGTTCCTCAAACAGACAAATTACAAAAAGTGGGTTTTGCAGTTTTTGTGATTTTAGAAAATAACATTATGGCAGAAGTGGGCGTGGCCTATACCAGTAGATGCAGCAGGTAAGGAAGGTGTGGATATAAATACTGTAGTACTGTACACGAATAAATACTGTTCTTACACTGAAGGACTCTTTCTTGTGTAGTTCTTGAATTTGGACATGTGAACATCTGGAACACAGGTAGAAGATCTGGAACACAAGTAGAACATCTGGAACACAAGTAGAACATCTGAAACACTAGTACTACATCTGGAACACAAGTAGAACATCTGGAACACAGGTAGAAGATCTGGAACAAAAAAAAACAACATCTGGAACACAAGTAGAACATCTGGAACACAAGTACAACATCTGGAACACAAGCAGAACATCTGGAACACAAGTACAACATCTGGAACACAAGCAGAACATCTGGAACACAAGCAGAACGTCTGGAACACAAGTACAACATCTGGAACACAAGTACAACATCTGGAACACAAGCACAACATCTGGAACGAAAGAGTCTGGAATGACTCCTAGACCATTGGAGTTGTTGAATAAAACTCGTTGACCTTTATCATTTGTTATAGCGCCCCCTGATGGCTGAATTTCCAGTGATCACTATCTTCCATATACATTTCACTGTCTATGGTTCAGGCTCCCCCTTCTTTGTGGCTAGGCTAACGTTAACTCCATTGTCTTACGGTTCAGTCCACCACTTTAATGTGGTGAATACCGTGAGCAGACAGGAAAGGAGCGACACGCCTGCAGGATGCAGCGTGTACCGATACATGAACGGGACATGGCACCTTAGAGAAGGCGGGGCTTACCAACAGGAAACGGTGCGTCTCGAATATAGCCTATCTTTTTATATATGTAAACATACATTTATATGTGCTTAATGTTCATACATTTTAACAAATTAACAGAATTTATTAAAGTCATTAACGAAATTATATCCACTGCAGACGTTTGACTTCAAATACAAACAACTAATGCAGACTTCCAGAAAGAGTTCTTAAAGGACTCCAGATGTCCTCATGGACGGATGTTCTGAAGCGGGATGGTCCTGGACCCCGGAGGACTGACCTGGACACTGAAGGACGGACCGGAGACTGACTCAGTCTGAGGGGACATTCGGATCACCCTGTAGTCTCCATCTGGGGACTGGAAGTCTGCTTCACCTCAACAATGTTTATCTACGTAGAAACTCCCCCGTGTTGCAACCCGGTAACTACACCTTCAGATATATTAAAATCTGATCAATAGAAAACAGAACAGCTGAGACCCTTCAGACAGGAAGTCTGCAGTCTGAGGAGCTCACCTTTATTCTGAAAGTCATCCGTCAGTAGTTTCCCCGTTTCTTTCCTTCTTTCTGTTGTCAGTCCCCTCAACATGTACTTCCTCCACCTGTAACCTCCACCTTCAACCCGCAACCTCCATCTTCAACCTCCTCCACCTGTAACCTCCATCTTCAACCTGCTCCACCTGTAACCTCCACCTTCAACCTGCTCCACCTGTAACCTCCATCTTCAACCCGCTCCACCTGTAACCTCCATCTTCAACCTCCTCCACCTATAACATCCATCTTCAACCTGCTCCACCTGTAACCTCCACCTTCAACCTGCTCCACCTGTAACCTCCATCTTCAACCCGCTCCACCTGTAACCTCCATCTTCAACCTCCTCCACCTATAACATCCATCTCCAACCTGCTCCACCTGTAACCTCCATCTTCAACCTCCTTCACCTTCAACCCGCTCCACCTGTAACCTCCATTTTCAACCCGCTCCACCTTCAACCTGCTCCACCTGTAACCTCCATCTTCAATCTGTTCCACCTGTAACCTCCACCTTCAACCTGCTCCACCTGTAACCTCCATCTTCAACCCGCTCCACCTGTAACCTCCATCTTCAACCTCCTCCACCTATAACATCCATCTTCAACCTGCTCCACCTGTAACCTCCATCTTCAACCTCCTTCACCTTCAACCCGCTCCACCTGTAACCTCCATCTTCAACCCGCTCCACCTGTAACCTCCACCTTCAACCTGCTCCACCTGTAACCTCCATCTTCAACCTGCTCCACCTGTAACCTCCATCTTCAACCCGCTCCACCTGTAACCTCCATCTTCAACCTCCTCCACCTATAACATCCATCTTCAACCTGCTCCACCTGTAACTTCCATCTTCAACCTCCTTCACCTTCAACCCGCTCCACCTGTAACCTCCATCTTCAACCCGCTCCACCTTCAACCTGCTCCACCTGTAACCTCCATCTTCAACCACCACCACCTTCAACCTGCTCCACCTGTAACCTCCATCTTCAACCACCACCACCTTCAACCTGCTCCACCTGTAACCTCCATCTTCAACCCGCTCCACCTGTAACCTCCATCTTCAACATCCTCCACCTATAACATCCATCTTCAACCTGCTCCACCTGTAACCTCCATCTTCAACCTCCTTCACCTTCAACCCGCTCCACCTGTAACCTCCATCTTCAACCCGCTCCACCTGTAACCTCCACCTTCAACCTGCTCCACCTGTAACCTCCATCTTCAACCTGCTCCACCTGTAACCTCCATCTTCAACCCGCTCCACCTGTAACCTCCATCTTCAACCTCCTCCACCTATAACATCCATCTTCAACCCGCTCCACCTGTAACCTCCATCTTCAACCTCCTCCACCTGCAACCTCCATCTTCAACCCGCTCCACCTATAACCTCCACCTTCAACCCGCTCCACCTGTAACCTCTACCTTCAACCTGCAGAGATGAATCCGAACCAGGTCGGACCATTAGGATCTTTTTAAGGGGGGGTGTCTTCACTGTTCTTCTCTTTTTATTTTTCCAGTTTTCATTCAATTACAACATTAAATACTTGGAGATAAAAACATACACAAAAATAATTATTTATATTCGGAGACCCCTGTCCAATGAGACGGAGACCGTTGTCCATGTGTCCAGCAGGTATCCTCCTCCAGGACCTCCAGGCAAGAGGACCAGCATGACATCGTCTTCTTCAGGTTCACGTTGAAACACAATCAGTATAACAATCAATAAACATCATGTGATTTACCTGACAGCTTCGTTTGTCTTCAAATACCAGGGGGGGGGGCTGTGTGAGGTGACCGTAACATTGAAGTGGTCTCAGGAGGACAGCGGTCAGGGACAGAAGAACAGGAAGTGAGACATGACGTCGGACTTCTGTCATGTTTTTATTGTCATTTTTGGAGAAGACCATAGGTTTTACAACAGATTTAATAATTCAGAGCTCTAGAGAGGGAGAGAGCCAGAGTATCATTCTACCATCCACTGCTGCCATCAGCTGCTTATACTGTCAACAGGCAAACTCCTAATCACCATAGAAACCAAAAGAAAACAAGAGAAAACCCAACAGGTTGATTTTAGTAAATAACATCCAGGGTTGCATCATTCAATTATTGAAGAAAGAAAAAGGAGGAGTTTCAGGTTACATGTCTTAAGGTGGGGGAGGGGGGATGAAATCATGAGGGGGGGCTTTGAGATGTTCACTGGGAGAAAAACAGAAGGTCAGCTGACTACCTCAACTTCAGTTTCCATAGAAACCGGACAAAAAGTCAACACAGTAGGACAGAGACGGGGAGGGGAGAGGAGGGGAAGGGGGGGCTACAGCCTCCACGTCCTAAAAAAGTGATGTTTGTTTGGAGTGGAGTTTTATTATATATACACAGAAGAATATATAGAGAACACAACTGACAAAGGCGTGTGTACGTCTATATATTTCCATTACATACATAGTTAGGAAGGAAGGACAGACACAGACTTTCTGTTTGTCCAGGAAGAGACACCTGTTGGTCCTGGTCACCAACGCTGGGACACTCTGGAGGGACACAGCTCAGAAACCTGCAGACACACAGAGACAGACACCCGCAGCATTAGAGTCCACTGAGACGGACAGAGACAGACAGGGAGACAGAAGGACAGAGAGACAGACAGCACTGCTGCTGTGTCTGATAACAGCCTGTTAAAGAAGAGGAGCATTGAGGATGAAGAGCAGGTCAGGTGTGTTCTCTCCCCGTTTGTCATGTCTGTCCCCGGTGGGCGGAGCCTGGACTGTAAGGTGTCCCACACATGAACAGAGGAGCCTCCTCTGCAGACTGTTTACAATCCAGCTGTACAGGTACATACACCTTCCATGTACTGATCCACACGTATGAAGTCCTGTACATACGTGGAGCGCAGAGGAGGGAATAAATCAGCAGGAAGTCTACACGTGACCTTTGACCTGTCAACATGGACAGTGTCTTCCGTGCGGCTCGCTGAGTGCATCAGTGGACTACATGTGAGGTTGTCATGGTGACAGTCCATTTCCTGTGGAGTCTGTGGGTGCAGTAAGAGACTCAGGGCTCCAACAGACCACCACATTATGTGGGAGGGGCTTCTTTGGATTTTTCTCGGGTAATGAGATGACTGGCATCTGAAGCTGACGTGGGTGTGTTGACCTCTGTCTCAGCGGGGGTGCTGTGGTTAACGGGGCCGTGCAGGTGTGTGGTCTCCACTCGTTACCTGGTGCTTCCACTGTCGGTGTGATGCCAGCACCTCCATCGTTCTCAATAACTCTGTTTCTCCCCTCGTGTTAGTGATGTGTGACCGGCTGGTAAAGGGCAGGGTGCAGGGTTTGGTGGCCTCTAGTGGTGGTGGTGGTCTGAACATGCCTGTAGAGTTTGGTTTATCCTTCTGGGCTACTGTAGAAACATGATCGCTGGGTGGAGGAGGACCTTTAATCCTCTAAAACCTGCTTGGCTAGACAAAATGGTTAAAACTGTGTATTTATGAAGGGGCGGGGCTTAGAGATGCTTCTTTGTCTGACTCCATGATGACCTGATCTACCCACATTGTTTCAGTCATTACATGCCTCTGCACATTTGCTGTACCTCATACATCCCCCATGTGGCTGGTGCTACATCGCCATGACAACCAGGAAGTTAAAGACCTAAAGACCAGCGGCCTCTAGCTGTGTGCACTCAGAGCACGCTGCTCCCCACAGGTCAGAATTTACAACCTGCACACCTGTAGGCAGGTAGAGACACCTGGTGGTGAGGAAGAGCACTGAAGGCAGACTGGAAATTAAACATGAGACAGTATGATGACTCGTGTGGAATTAACTATTGCATGAGCAACTTTCAGTCATAAATGATAGAAGCAGATCTAAATGTCTAACGTGATTCAGCTGTTTATTTAACACACGCTGACTCAGCATGATGTTCCCAGAGCTCAGAGTAGCAGCTGACTGAGTGACAGTAAGCGTGAACGCAGGAGACAGGTTCTGCACCTTTTCACCGCGTTCACATGGCGGACTGACCGAATCATCATCATGGAGAAATCCAAGATAACATCGAAGATCTTGAAAGAACTGCAGAACAGAGCACCAGTTCTTAGTATCCTCGTGTTGTGTAAACAGTTTTATGGAGTGAAGAGCGTGGGGGGTGGGGGTGGGGATATGGCCCTAAAATAATATGACGTTTTATCAAGGTACAGCTGCAGTTTGAAAACATGTTGGTGATTCCTCCCTCTGCTACGTAGCCATGGCGGACACTGTTGAGGGTGAAAAGTGTCGTTAAACAGTTTGTGGACCGATCGACTCCCAGTACACAGGACAGTAAGAACACACAACCGCACCCACAACAGTTCAACCGCTGGGTAAAATGTAAATAAAACAATGTGATGATTTGTAAATCACATAAATCCATATTTAATAGAAAATGGACCAAAGACAACGTATCAAATGTTTTATAAAAGTATCTGCTCACTTTGAATTTGATGGCAGCAACACGTCTCTAAAAAGCTGTGACAGGATCAACAAAAGATGGAAAAGTTGTGAAAGACTGTGTTGGAAAATAGTTCAACAATCTAAGAATAATGTTCCTTAACGTAAAACTCCAAAGAATTAGTGGATTTCATCGTCTACGGTTCATAATATCATTAAAAGATTCAGAAAATCTGGAGAAATCTCTGAACACAAGGGACAAGGCTGGAAACCAATATTGGATGGTGGTGATCTTCGGGCCCTCAGGCAGCACTACATTAAAAACACACTATTCTGGAGTGGAAATCACTGCATGGGCTCAGGAACACTTGTGAAAACCATCGTCTGTGAACACAGTTCATCGCTGCGTCCACAAATGCAGGTTAAAACTCTCCAAAGAAGAAACCAGATAGAAACATGATCCAGAAACACCGCCGCCTTCTCTGGACCGAGATCATTGAAGATGGACTGAGGTGAAGTGGACAACTGTCCTGAGGTCTGATGGATCACAATCTGAGATTCTGTTTGGAAATCATGGACGCTGCATCCTCCAGGTTAAAGAGAAGAGGGACCATCCAGCTTGTTATCAGCTCAGTTCTAAAGCCAGCATCTGTGATGGTACAGGGATGCATTAGTGCACACGGCATGGGTAGCTTGAACATCTGGAAGGAAGCATTAATGCTGAATGATATATTCAGGTTCTGGAGCAACATATGCTGCCATCCAGACAACGTCTCTTTCAGGGAAGGTCTTGTTTATTTCAGCAGAACAACGTCCAACCACATTCTGCACGTATTCCAACAGCATGGCTCTCTAGTAGAAGAGTCCGCTGATAAACTGGCCTCCCGCAGTCCAGACCTGTCAATCATTGAAAACATCTGGAGCATCAGGACATGAACAATACAACAAAGGAGACCCTGAACTGTTGAGCAGCTGAAATTATATCTTAGCAATAAGACAGCATTTCACTTTCTAAACTCCAGAAACTGGTCTCCTCAGTTCCCCAACGTTTCCAGAGTGTTGTTAAAAGAAGAGTTGATGCAGCTCAGTGGTGAACATGATCCTGGAACAACTTTATAGAGACGTGTTGCTGACATCAGATTCACAATGAGAAGATATCTTTATAAAACAATAAAATATGTTTCAACATTTGATGTGTTGTTTTTGTCCATTTTCAATGAAATATGAGTGTATATGATTTACAAATGATCACTGAGTTTTAGTTTAACAGTGTCCCACCTCTGTCAGTATGTGACGAGTCCCATCACAGGACATCATTTGAACTCATCGGCATTGAAAGGTTTCTCACTTCAGGGAGGGGATGTTGAAAGCAAGAGGTCTCACCCCTTCATACTGAGAACACAGTGTATACTGGGGATACAATGAAGAGTACATCCTCTGAGGTCCATGGATGAGGACGTGCACCTAATGCAGACATAGAAACCAGGAGGGGGCTGCAGCCGCTGAGTTTTCCAGAATGATGTGTGATCAGAGGACCGGCTCGTTAAAAACAAGTTCATGAGTTCATGTTACTGATCTCCGATGAGACAGTTCTGTACCATCCTTGATTTCCTGCCTTCATGAAGTTGCATCACATCCTGTCAGCCCATCCTGAGTGACAGCTGCTTGTTTCATATAACAGGAGACCCAGTGATCAGCGAGGAGGGAAAACAACCACATCTTTTCAACATGATCAAGTTTGGAGAGGGAATGTTAATGAGGAAGGACTGCAGAGGAGTCAGAGGTGTGTAATCAGTATCACAGCCCCAACAGAGGAACAGAAGAGCATGGCAGCAAAGTTAGTAGTCAAATTCCCCAAGGACGTCTTTGCTTCTGCAAGACAGACCAATTGTATCAACTGTGTTTATCTGTGGATTTCTTTTAGGGTGCCTCCTCAAACTTATAATGCTGTTAGGCTTCATCATTCCCGCAGGAATAACAAGCGCTTCTGCTTTTCATTTCCAATTTGGTGTTGTTCTTTGTTTGTTTTAAAGGGGCACTGGGGTATGGGTTAGGGAGTAAAACAATATCTGATAGTCCTAAATACAGTACTGAATGAATATATGAGCAATTGGTGTCTGTAAAAAAAACGTCACTTGGCTGTTTGCTACTAACCTTTCATGTTAGGCTTGGGTTTGTCAGTTTGCTTGCCTGTGGGGGTTTGTGCCTGCTGGGCCTGGCCCCCAGAGGAGGCCCCCTGCTGGGCTGCTTTCTGTTTCAGCATGGTCCAGTCAAATGTGTAGTCATACTGATGGTTCAGAGTCCTAGAACACAGAAACACATTATGGGATGGTGCTCATGGACACAGCAGCTGGAAAACAGAAGGCCGCAGCAGGAGAGCAGGGCAGACTCAAGACAGAAACACAGGTCAGCCTGCATCTAAAAACCCTTCATGTATTCATACTTCACAAATAATTTGTCAGCAGATAAGGACTGTTTGGAGACAAGACAGGAACGTCCTGCAGCATGCGACTGACTGCGTTAGCAAACCGTCCCACAGTTCATTCTTAACTTTATACCACTTGTACAGAACACCAGAGACAGTGACGTCATCATCCATCAGTGATGTCGTCATCATCCATCAGTGATGTCATCGTTGGTTTGTGAACATTATGAATCCTCCAGTTCAGATTCTGTCCGTCACCATCTTTGCTAGTTCAGAGCAGGAAGTGACCATATTTGGACAAGCTGGGGGAGGAGCCAGTGGTGGATCTGACTGATCTGATCGGAAACCTGACGATACTACGTCCCGCCCACCGATAGCTGTAACCTGACTGCACCACAGGCCTGTCAAACAGACACGCCCCCAAAAACAGGTCTTCTTGAATCTTCTTTTCTAATGAATGAGGGATTATTTTCAGATGGACCTCCAGAAAACTAATAAGAAGGAGTGACTTTAGCTAACAACACCGAGATAACTGATGGACACATTTTATTCACTTTGGATTTGATGAGAGAAGTTGAATGGGAGTCTATGGAGCCGGAGGCTTTTTGGAGCCGACCTCTAGTGACACTCGCTGGTATTGCAGCTGAAGACACTTCTGGATCAGAACCATTTTACAGACCTGAAGCTACGAACTCTTTTATATCCAGTTTGTGGTCAGCGCCCTGCAGGTGTGTTTCCATCCAGCTGTCAGGTTGTAGTTTACACCATGATGTGTGATGAGACACATAATAAACCTGATGGGACTACAGCCTTGTGGTTCTGGATCAGACAGGAACAGACTGCGTTCACATGCCTGATCAATACAGCTGACCACGCTTCAATCAGGAACACAGTGTGTGTGCAGATGTTTGTCATGTTAGCCACAAATGGGTTTTGTGGGCTTGCAGTGACCTTTGACCTCCAAGACGTTTGTGCCATATTAACAGAAATTCCCTCAAAGCCTTCCTGAGATGTCCCGTTCATGAGAAATGGGACAATGTGCTGGGATGCTGCCCTGCACCATGAATGTTCTTCTGTGTGTGTTTACCTGAAGAGGATGCGGAACAGTTGGCGCAGGTACATGTAGTCAGGAGCCTCCTCGAAGCGCAAGCCACGGCAGTAGTTGAGGTACATGGCAAACTCTGCTGGGAAACCCTGGAAACATGCATGCACACGGCTGAGTTGTGTTTGTGTGTGTGTGTTGTAGAGCAGCTGGACTACAGTGTGTGTGTGTGTGTGTGTGTGTGTGTGTGTGTGTGCATGCGTGAGACATGTTTTTACCTTACAGAGGACCTCAACAGGGGTGGACATCTTCTTTTCTGAGATCTTCTCGTACTTTTGCTTCTTGGTGGCAGCCTGAGCAACACACAAACACACCACTGAATCGTCATGACAACGTTCGCATATCAGCTGTCCAACATGAGTGATGCTGCAGTGTCTGTGTCCACACGTGCAGTCCAGCCACCAGGAGTGTGGTACACTATTGTGCTGGTACCTTTAATCCCTGCCATGGCAGACTGGTTCTGTTGAAGTACATCAGCACATAGCCCAGCGACTCCATGTCGTCACGGCGACTGCAGACAACAATGGGGAACAGTTAAGGACAGAGGCAGGGCATCGGTACACTGATGCAGTATATGAATACAGGTGGTTAATTGTACAGTCATGGTCATGAAAGAGTAGAGAGCTGTGTGCAGCGTCTCTGGTGCGATCAGGATGATCTGACACTCAGCTCGGACTCCATCTGACTCCAGAGGACGACGACCTCCTGTCCAGGACCTCCTCTGACGGGTACTTAACCTACGCAGGCCGGTACAGAGCCCCAACTACAGGCTTGATCTCTACAACCTGTCCTCTTAGAAGGGAAGGTTTTCTTTGGGATTTGTGATGAAGCATCACCTCTGTTCAATGCCCAAGTGTGCGTTGATGGACGCGTAGCGTGCGGTGCCAGTCAGGTTCTTGTCTTCTCTGTAGGGGATGTGCTGTCGTGTTCGGTTGTCTCGGTACTTCTTCGCCAAACCAAAGTCGATAAGGAACAACTGGCAGAGAGAAAGAACACAGGGAGGTTATCAGAGTGAGAAGAACACAGCATCATCCAAAAAGGCTGAAACACCTAGTCATCTCTGAGCAGGGCTAAAGCTCAACAGACCATAATAATCCTGCAGGAGATCCTCCTGACAGTATCGAGATGTTTCTAACACTACGTCACGTCTCAAAGCTTCGGTGGACCTGGAAGGGACCAACACGCCATCTTCTGGCAGACGCAGCCCTCGGACACATGCAGACATGACGCATGGGGGGGGTGTGTGTGTGTGTTTTGCTGCTGCTGTTGTCCCTCTCAGGGATCCAACAGACCATAGAGACACCTGAATGCAACGCGTCTGAGTGCCAACAGCTGATCTGAACCCGGCAGGTTCATGTGTTGGAGGTTAGAGATGAGTCAGGTGGGTTTGTGGAGGACAGGAGGACCAGCTCCTACACCCCCATTAATCCCTGAAAGAGAGACAGAGAGAGAGGGAAAGAGAGACAGACAGAGAGAGAGAGAGACAGACAGACAGAGAGAGAGAGAGAGAGAGAGAGAGAGAGAGACTGACAGAGAGAGAGAGAGTGTGTGTGTGTGTGTGTGTGTGTGTGTGTGTGTGTGTGTGTGTGTGTGTGTGTGTGTGTGTGTGTGTGTGTGTGTGTGTGTGTGTGTTCAACTGCCCAGGATGGTTTGGTTGATCACCAAACAGAGGAAGGTCTGCAGGTTTCCATTAACCTCTGAATGAATGAATGAAGTCCGCTTGGCTGGTTTGTGCAGGCCATCACGTGACCAGTGCCAGGTACCAGGTACCAGGCAGAGCAGTGGAACATTCACAGCCTCTTCATGCAGTGAGCTGCAGCATCTCTGTGGAAGCTCCGCCTCCAGTCAGCCTGTCTGACCATCTACCACCTGCTTCTGGAGGACCGGCGCCGCCCAGCTGCTTCCACCTCATCTTCAGCTGAGCACTATCCTGACCTCCTGATTAAAAAGCCCACCATCGAGTTGTTGTGATTCAATAAATACGTTTCTAATGCACACGACATGTTCTTTCCTCCAATTTTAAATTGGTGTTAAGTGCACACGTTTTTATCAGAAACACATTTCCCCACGTTTCTCCGTCTAGCAATATTTTAAACAATAAATACATATGCTGCTTTTAAAAAGCACATCTTTGTGCAAAATGTACATTTAGTGTCCGTTCTCTCGTTCGGATTTTGACAGCTTTTCTTGGCATTAAGTTGAATATAAATACCGATGTGAGACTTTACAAGCTGTCTAACAACGAAGGAAAGACAAGCACAGGTGATTTTTAACCCTACTGAAGATGTCTCACACCGAGGTTACCATGACGACACGACACACCTAGAACAGACCAGAACACCGCTTACAGAACTGTTTGCCGTCTGTCTCTCACCAGTCACACCTGCAGCTACTTTGATCACTCTCTCTCTCTCTCTCTCACACACACACACACACACACACACACACACACACACACACACACACACACACACACACACACACACACACACACACACACACACACACACACACACACACACACACACACACACACACACACAGCAGAAGCAGACAGTCGAGACCATCGTTCCTGGACAGAACTGTGGTCACTGAGGTCTGGTTGAAGCTGTCAGTCCTGATGTGGGCATGTCCTACCTGGTGAACATGTGACTGCACATCAGCTGATCAGAGATGGACATAGAGAAGGGGGCAGGCCTCTAACCACTCTCAGCTTTATGTTCATGTCTAAACCGCCTCTTACTGGGCCTCCACCGTAAGGTGCTGCCGGTCCGGGTGGGTCTGGGGACGCCACTGGGTTATGAAAACAGACCAATCAGAGCCCAAACTCCAGGTGAGGCAGGAGGCGGAGCTCGCAGCAGCTTGGCTGGGACGCTACATTTTACATTAAGACCTGGGTAGAAGTACTTTAATCTGCACACGATTCCTCCCACTCGGTTGGTCGGCTGGATTGGATGCTCCGCCCACTACACTGCAGGGGAGGCTGCTCTTTACAGCCCTGAACCAACTCCTTCTCCAGATGAATTCATACTCAGACAGAAACACATATTCAGCTCATGTGTAGCGTGTGTTTTATGTTCTCTGAATGTGTGGCTGCTCATTGAACTCCGGCTCAGGTGTCACACTGTCTCTGTTCGACATGACGCTTGACTTCATATGAACTACAATCATTGGATGCTCTTACTACCCTCCAGCCAATCATCTCACAGACAGGAAGTGGCTGTTAGTGTAGGTGAGGAGCCGTGACCCCTTGTTACAACCAATGGGGATGACACCTACTCCTCATGGACAGTCTGCCCCCAACCCCCCGCCCCCGACTGTAACAAGGTGCACACTGGGTGATGGAGTACATACTTTTATGCAGGTGCGAGATGGGTGCGGGTGGTCTGACTGACATTAAACCAGTGTGGTTAGATATGATTGCAAAGCGACAACTGCTGTTGTGAGGCAGCTGGTGTTGTGGTAAAGGTCACACCTGGTTTAATCCTGAGAAAGATGGGTCCTGAGAAGAGCTAACAGCCAAGCTTCTTTTCCTCTTCCCCACTGACGAGTCTAAACACTAGGGCAGACAGTAGAGGGGCAGGGGTCAAAATTACACAGCCTCTATCCACCTTCAGTCACAGTTAACATGAGTACAACACTTTGCACCCACATGGTTTGTACAGCCAGGTTAGGCCCCAGCTTCTGGACACTCAACACCTCCACAGGCAGATAAATCCCCTTTAGATACTTGTGGTACAGGTGTGATCCTTGTGGCCATCAGTCCAGAAGAAACCCCGTGACTGTGAGTCTCTTCTGTCAGGACCACCGTGGAAAGATCAACCCTGTACAACAAGAAGCCAAAAGTGTCTCTGGAAAGTGGCCGACGTTGACAATCAGAGCCGGAGCAGACGGGCAGCGCTCAGAACCCTTGGGGAGGAAGGTGGGAGGGGGGGGGTGTCCATCCTCCCCCGGGAACACAAACACTGTTTAAAAGATCTGCTGACTAAGTGTTTCACCAGCCCCCCAAAGAGGGCCGGATAGATGTGTTCACTGGACAGCAACAACTAGAGCCCGGTTATTATCGTAGAGAGCTGGGTCATCAGGCGGGCTGCAGAACACCGGGGAACCCTCACTATAGGCCTCACAAGGGGTTCTGACCCGGGACGAGGACTTCTGCTTACACTGCGTGCACACAGAAAACTGGGAGTTCTTAAGGTGGACTATTAACTTCAGTGTACAAAAATATTTCCATAGTTGTGCTCTGTGAAGGGACTTGAAGCCACGCCATCGTCCAGTTCCAGTAATTGCCCCGTCTCTGAATCGGTCCATGTTAGCGGTCTATTAATGAGCAATGTCTGACAAACACAGATGGAGGACAGGCTGAGGCAGTGCTGCATAACCCTTTACCACACAATCCACGATCAGAAGATGCCTTTACCACCAAATATCTGGACCTACATCAGCTCAGTGGATAGTAGTAGTAGTAGTAGTAGTCGTGTTTCCATACGGAGGCCGGACCAGTAGATAAACCTTACAGAACCTGGTTTCCCTCTGTTCTACCTCCCACCTGTCTGAGCAGGGAGCTGAAGACGTCTCCTGATTACCTGCACGTTGCTCCCCCTCTAACTGCACGAGTCTCTGCGGGAACATCGGCCTGTCCCGCTGTCACCAGATGAAGATCAACCGCTCGTCACTTTTTAAACTATTGGAGCAGCTTTTACCACCATACACATCATCACACCTAGCCACGCCCACAGATCTGATTGGCCCGCCTGGTTTCCAGACTACAACTGTAGAGAAGTGCAGTGTGAGTAATAGTAGGAGGAGCCAGGCTACACGTCCATTCTCAGCTGGTGAAATGATGTCACATGACGGGTCAAGATGCAGGAAGCACCTGTGGAAGCTGCGCTGTGACTACACAACTGCTGTGAGGATGACGACAGGTTGCTGTTGAAGCTGGTAAAGTCCCACACTTCAACTTAGCCAACAACACCTCTCTGCAGGGGCTCCAGACTACGACCACAGAACTTTTCATCCCCTCAGATCACTCCGCAGGAGACAAACCTTTCATTCCAAAGTCAGGTGTTCATCACCAAGCTAGCTTACCAGCAGTGGGTCATGCTGCTCTCTGTCAGTTCTGATGAAGAACATGTGCCGTACATGCATCTGTTTGCAGGTGAGAGGGAGTCCTGGTGTTTCCCTGCTGTCTAACTCAGTACTCTGGACTACTGGCTGCTGCTCCTCTTCATCCTCAGATCATCTAACAGCAGACCAGCGACCCACCGGACATCTTCATTAACTCTGATGCAGGGCCAAAAGGGCCGTTTCATCCTGATCCTAACATGTACCTGATGACATCCACCGTGTGTGCTGGATGGAGGCCTGACAGCACCCGTTGGTTCAGAACAGAACTCTAACTCATTGGACTCAGCAGGTTTCCTATTGAGGCAACAAGCCTGTTATAGAGACACAGAGGCTTAAAGCCCACTGGGCTGTATTCTCCATCATGGCTCTCATGATATTTGATAAACATCAATTTGCGTTATAAGTGAGAAATGTCTGCAGGTCTGAATGTGTTCAGCGGGTTGTCGGTGGGACATCTCCATCGATGTCAGAACCATCACGGTTTGTCTCAAACGCAGCAGCTTCATCGGCTCTACATCTTTCTGCTGTTTTTATTAGCACGGAAAAATCTGGAAACTTTAAAAGAACTTAGTTTTACGCAGGAGAGACACTGCCAATGACGTTTCAGTTTAGAATAGAAGAAGCGTGTTCGGCCTTTCTCGTGGTCACCTGACAGAACAGCCTCGCTCCGCTGCAATTCAGCTCCTAGATGTCCACCGGCGTCCTGACAGCAGGTCCACCGGCGTCCTGTCTCTGGACACATTTCATTCGCCGGTAGTAACTATCACCTGTAACTGCAGAGCCGTCGGCTCCTACACAACTCTCCTGTATAACATGACTGAAGACAGCGTGACACTCGGTACACATAGCACCTGGACGGGTCTTACCTTGTTACAGTGACGGCCGATGCCCATGAGGAAGTTGTCGGGTTTGATGTCTCTGTGAATGAAGTTCTTTGTGTGTACGTACTCAATTCTGCTGATCATCTGAAGAAGAAACAGTGAAATATATTAGTTATTCATCATCATCATCACTACAGTTACCAGTCCTTCATTTCAGAGTGTTTTTGTGATTACTGAGATCTTAAATGTTTGATTTTGTGGTGATTTTCTCTAAAATGTCGTTGTAATTTGTGGAGTTTTAAGTGAGGTTTTTGCAGGAATTAGAAAAAGTTGCAAGTTCAGAAAGTTTTTTTAAATCACTACCTGATAAAGTAATAAATCTATAATCACTTCCTCTGATAATAACCCTGCTGCACATCACAGAAATATTTGAGTTCTAATCTTTATGTATTGATTTAACTTGGAGAACCGTGGAGATAAAAGCTCCTAAAAGGTCCTAAAAGCTCCTAAAAGGTCCTAAAAGCTGCGTATGTCTCCAGAACAGACCGTCTGTGACTGGAATATAGAAACAAGGACTACATCAGCCTTTCAAAATAAGAGCTTTAGATGCTGTTTAATTCATGTTCATTCAACACATAGACCTGCTGGATGAAACAAACAAAGAGACGTCTCTGACAACTGGACGTGTGGAGAAAACTCATTTAACATCCAGTAATATGGAATCACTTCCTTTGATCACAAACATTTAATCATCATTTTAATGTGAAGAACACATTTCCGACAAACCCCGTCACTTCCTGTTTCTCCTCTTGTTCCGGTTCCTCTGGTGTTTTATTTGGTGATGACAACAGAAAGAGACTTTCTGACTGTAAATGAGGAGTTATTTTTATTAATAAAAAGAGTTTTGTCTGAAAAGATTTACTTGATGTTTGATCTTTAAACTCTTCCTCTTTACCTCCCTCTGAAGCTCAGAGCTGTATGCTGGGATTATGAACTCATTAACCCTTGCTGAGTGTCAGTTGCTGTCAGCCTGACCCATTACACACACACTATACTACACTACACACACTACCACATTACACCACACACACACTACTATACTACACACACTACCACACACACACTACACCCCCCCGCCCCCCTCCACACACGTTGCTACCTGGTCGGCCAGCATGAGGACCGTCTTCATGGTGAAGCGGCGGGAGCAGAAGTTGAACAGGTCCTCCAGACTGGGTCCCAGCAGGTCCATGACTAGGACGTTGTAGTCCTTCTCTTGGCCATACCACCTGAGGGCACAACGGGAACATGAGTGGGTGAGTGTGTGATCTCAGCCTGTCCTTCCCTGAACCACCATCTGACCATAGTTCATTCAGTAACCGTGCTTTAACCTCCTCCCTGAAGATACCCGTCAAGGAACAACACGCACTGTATATGGAAGACATAATGTCACATTAGTAGCACTAACACACACGGCAACATTTTTTACAACTCAGCAGACCACGAGTCATGAATAACTGAAAAGTTAAAAAGATGCAACTCCAACAGGTCTTGGAGTCCAACAACATTGAAGTAAGATGTCTATGACAGGAAGCTGCTGTGAATGACTGGGTGGAGCTGAAGGAGGGAACCGGGAGCTCCAGTCATGACGTGGTCACGCTGGGGACAGCTCCGTCGTCTGGGTGGAGGAACTTTTGAGACATTTAACTGTTGTCACAGACACTCATTTACTTCTCAGAACAAGGCGCCTTGTAACCATGACTACAGAGTGCTGGTGCGTCCTCTGTCACCATGACTACCGGGTGTCTGAAACCCTCAGGGGAGGACGTGTGAAGATGTGAGCGGTTTCCTGGGCTCCGCGAGGATGTCTGAGCACCTGCAGATCACCATGGTGATCGCTGTTCGACTGGGATGGACTCAACAATACACATTTACAAAGAACATTAATGATAGATCTGCTTGGTAAAAGTGACATCAGCAAAAACCCAACGTATGTAACCATACATGCAAGCTGTGTGTGCAATAATATGGGCATCTGTAATAAAAGATATATGTGCCGTGTTGTGGTGTTCTGAATCAGCGTTATGAACGGAGGTTTGGATCTTCACCTCAGTGACAACGTTGTACAAAGCTGTTGGACATTGGATGTAAAAATGTGAATGGTTCCGTTTTAAGTAAAGATTTCATACATTTATTTAGACTTTGAGTCTTTATTCAGAAATGTGAATCACGGTTGTTGGAAATGGATAAAGTGAGGAACAAAATTACTTATATTTTGTTTCAGATTGCGTTTTGATTCTTGGTCGTCTTATTTTTATGATGACGTGACATCAGTGGAGCACCTGTAATCTAACAGCCTTAGAAAACTTCATGTTACCTGGTGGTAACTCGTCCTACTGATTTTAAAAGAGTCAAAGCCTCCAGAGGGTTCATGTTCAAATAAGTCCTTTGTTCTGGTGATTGTTACTGATTAATCAGTCCTCCATTAAAAGCTTCTAAAAAGGTCCTAAAAGCTGCGTATAAGAGCTTTAGATGCTGTTTAATTCATGTTCATTCAACACATAGACCTGCTGGATAAACAAACAAAGAGACGTCTCTGACAACTGGACGTGTGGAGAAAACTCATTTAACATCCAGTAATATGGAATCACTTCCTTTGATCACAAACATTTAATCATCATTTTAATGTGAAGAACACATTTCCCACAAACCCGTCACTTCCTGTTTCTCCGGTGAACAGTTTGTTTTAATGATTTTTTTTTTTATTTCACTTTATTAATCCCCGAGGAGAACCGTAGTGACTGGACATGAGGCTTCAGTGTCAATAAAGAGAGTTTTTTTTTTTTTTTTTAAGATTTACTTTATGCTGTTAAAACTTTCAGAAGATTCAGATGACGACACTTTTTGCAGAAAAATCGTAGGAATTTAAAAAAAATTGCAAGCTCTCGCAAATATCGGTTTGCTTGAATTTGTGTTAAATATTGAGATCGCAAGATGGTGATTTCATGTAGAGACCAATTAATAACTCAAAGTAAAAACAAGCTCCAACAGCTTGTGATCATTTCAGATATGCTGCCTCACTTCCTTTGTCTTTCCAGTGAGATGTGTACACACACACCTCCTATCAGACTGTGTGGTGTGTGTGTGTGTGTGTGTGTGTGTGTGTGTGTGTGTGTGTGTGTGTGTGTGTGTGTGTGTGTGTGGCGGGGTGTGCGTGTGGTTTGTGTGCGTGTAGGTATGTGCAGGTGTGTGTGGTGTGTGTGGTGTAGGTGTGTGTGTGGTGTGTGAGGCGTGTGTGTAGGTACGTGCAGGTGTGTGTGTGAGGCTGTGTGTGTGTGTGAGGCTGTGTGTGAGTGTGTGGTGTGAGTGTGTGTGTAGGTGTGTAGGTGTGGTGTGTAGGTGTGTGTGTAGGTGTGGTGTCTGTGTGTGAGGGTGTGTGTAGGTACATGCAGGTGTGTGTGTGTGTGTGTGTGTGTGTGTAGGTATGTGCGGTGTGCGCGTGTGTGTAGGTATGTGCAGTGTGGTGTGTGTGTGTGTGTGGCGTGTGTAGGTGTGGCGTGGGTATGTGCAGGTGTGCGTGTGGGGTGTGTGTAGGTGTGCGTGTACACGTCGTCACACGTGTCCCTTTAGGCGTTGCTCCTTAACGTGCACCACGAGGCCTGAGTCAGCATGAAACAACAGCAGGAATGATGAGAACACGGAAACTGTGACTGGTGACTGGATAAAGGTGAGGCAGGTAGGTAGGAGGAGGAGGAGCAGGAGGAGGGGGGGCAACAGGTTGGACAGGTTGGAACAGGACTCTTGCAACATGAAGCAGCAGAGTCACTGAAGCATCCTGGAAACACTCACTACAGACTGCAGACCCTCTACAGACTACAGACTCACTACAGACCCTCTACAGACAACAGACTCACTACAGACGACAGACTCACTTCAGACCCTCTACAGACTCACTACAGACTGCAGACCCTCTACAGACGACAGACTCACTACAGACCCTCTACAGACTCACTACAGACTACAGACCCTCTATAGACTACCTACAGACCCTCTACAGACTACAGACTCACTACAGATTCACTACAGACCCTCTACAGATTACAGACTCACTACAGACCCTCTACAGACTAACTACAGATTACAGACTCACTACAGACCCTCTACAGACTCACTACAGACCCTCTACAGACTACAGACTGACTACAGACCCTCTACAGACCTACTAGAGACTACAAATGCACTACTCTCAGCTGAGGAGAAAGTTTACCATCAGGAATCCACCTCAAACACAACCACCATCTGACTTCCACACGCCCTGTTAGCAGAGGTTACCGTTAGTAACCTGGTTAGTCAAAACCTCAGTGGACATGAGTTACAGGGAGCAGAGAGGAGCAGTGAGGAGCAGAGTCCTGATTGTCACAAATTCTATAATTACATACTCCAAATTCTCCATCCCAACATGTAGGTGCTGCGTTCTGAAAACGTCTTTCCCTGTAGACTCAGGACGGTTCAAACATTTCTAGAGACGGTTTCCAAATCGTCACATACTCCTGCTGATGAACACGGCAGCAGGCCATGAACTGCTCACGGTAATCAAAGTTCAAATAACTACTGTAACTGTAACTACTGTAACAGTACAGTACTGCCCTTCCCCCCCTTGGTAGATCAGACCACAACCTGGTCCTGCTGACTCCCAGGTACAATAACTCACCTCTGGCAAAATCCATCACAGTACAAAAACACTGTTGACTGTGTTTCTTGGTTGCTTGTATATTATATGTATATTATATATATAGATATATACTGTACCGTATGTATATATATATATATATATATATATATGTTGACTGTGTTTATTGGTTTGTTGTATATAATACATATAGATATTTAATGTACTGTATATATACACTGTATGTACTGTGCATTTTATATTTTATATTTATATTTTTTATTGCTTTTCTATTATATTATTCTATTATTATTTTTATTCTATTGTTTCTATTATTGCTCCTGTATGTATGCTGTTGTGGCGAAAAAATTTCCCCTCGGGGATTAATAAAGTATATACCTACCTACCTACCTACCTACTATTAAAACAAAACACTTATAATAAAGTTAAATATAAGGATAGTTATGATGAGATGAATCAAAGCAGAACCACCAATACTTTTATTCTGAAAGTGCTGATGTTACAGATTCTGGACAGTTGTAGTAAACAGTTAGCCGTTAACGGAAAGTTAAACCGTTACCGGAGCCGTTCAATGCGAGGAAAATCGGCAACCTTTGACCTCCTTTTAAACAAAGGAACAGCTCACCAGATAGCTCTTAGGCTAAGTGTTAGCTCCTAGCTGAGCTTATAGGAACAAGCACATTGATTTAACTACTCCAGGTGGGTTCACTCCCACGTTAGAAGGTCCCGGACAGATCAACGACAGGTTACCAGGACGATGTGTCACCAGGCCTCACTGTCTCCATCAGCCATGTGCCAGCTGCACTGCACACTGTATGAGGCCACGCTTGTTTGACAGATATAGAACATGCAAGACAAAGCAGCACCAGCCCAATGCTGCTTTGTAAATTAGCCCATTTAAGTGAAATGGACCCTGCAGTCAGGTACTCTTTGCAGCAGAATCCCACTGGTCCAGGTCTAGCTTCAACATGTGTCTCAAGTGACCAGGTGTGATCTGATGTCACGTCCCCTCCAGTAAAGAAATACCATTAGACATCTCTGCTGGAGCTGCGTTTCAATTTAGGACACATTTCTAACTTATTACGGTCAGCTTTTGTACCAAATAATGCTTTCATACAGAAACTGAAGTGCTCTTAGAGAACACAATCAATCCTGCCATTTTTTTTTTACACTGTTGTCAGCAGTTATTTATAAAGTAAATGTTTTACATAAATGATGATGGTCTGTCCAACAGCCTTCAGACCTCTGATATTCAATTAATACAGTCTGCTGTGATTAAATAGCTTCACATTATACAACGACATGGAAACAGTGAGAGAAACAGGACCCTCAGAAGGTTTGCCTCTTTTTCATGCGTGCTCAGAATACACAGCAGTTCAAGATTCATAACCTGAACCGCCAGACCTGACCTGACCACATCGGTTCAAATTGCTGAATTATTCCAGCGGGTCGGGCTCTGCGCTGCGCCGGATCAGTGAACTGTGCGAGGTGGCGGGGCCTTTTCCACAGCTGTGGGTCCGACTTGTATCAAATATGAAAAACCTGAACCCAGAGGAGTCTTTGGGGAAACCAGCATCAGGTAGACGGGAAACAGCTGATTCATAGACAGGAAGTCTCTCCACTTCCTGTACAGTCAGCTGTTTTATTGGAGCTCATTTGTGAGCAGGTGGTCGTTCAGTGTGTCTCAGCACACGTTCATACTGCTGAAGGGGGTCCGGAGTCCCAGCTGATGACGATGGTAATGCAGAGTTTGAACAGGGCCAATATTTAACAACAACAGAAAATCTATCCCAAGCCTGTCAGAGCACAAATACGCATCCCCACACCCCAAAGCTCATCTGGAAACTACTCTCACTTGGTTAACTTGAAGGGTGGCATGAGTCCGTTACTAAAAACAACATGTGAATGGTGAAAGCCAGAGCAGCTTTCTGCAGCAGGTGAAGACGAGAACAACTTTTCTACCAGCGGGATTCAGGCTATTTCCACAATCCCTCTGGACTCTGGAGCCTGTTAGGCATCAACCAGGCCACACTGACAAACCATTTATTGTTGGACTTGTAGCTGTATTGATGAGATAGAGTGAATAGATTAATTTGCAGAAGAAGTAAAATAAATGTGACGTAAATAATCACACAACAATAAACCTGCCCTGTGAATGCAACATGAACCTTAACCTGAAACAGTGATGAGGAGAAGCAGGAAATATCTCCATCCAACCACTCACTCTGCTGCCCCATAAACCTGAACGCATCATGGATTTGAAGAAATGGTCAACACCAGTTTGGACGTTAAAAACCGTGAGGCGCTGGTTCAGATTAGTTAACGGCAGCTGATCCGCAGCCGTCAGCGCCGATTATCAGACATGTGCTGCACATATCCGACGACAACCACCCAGCCCGACCCACGTTCTTCATCACACCAGCGGTACTGACTGTAACCGTGGGTACCACGGCGGTTTAACATAAAACAGGCCGTACTCCTTGTCGTCGCATTGAGCCCAGTTCACCACTGATGTATTTATATACTTCACTGAGACGACCACCCAAAGGACCCGTGCAGCAGGTACTACAGAGAGTACTACACCATAAATCCCTGATGTTCTGATAGATGTTTGTACATTTAATGAATTGGAGGGTGAATCTTTTCCACTGAAACATGAACAGTTATTATCCACTACTAGTGTGTTGTCAGGTGAACTGGATGTTGCTGTTGAGAACTTGTCACTGACTCCTGTGTGCTATTTGTGTGTGTATATAAATAAATAAATAAATAATAGTGAACACAGGTCCACATCAATGCACCTAAACTCCCCACCAGCTGATAACTAAAAGTCGGCCCAGTCCTGATAGTGAGAACAGAGGAGGTTCTGGGCCACAGTCCGCCCAACACCTGCTAGAACTAAACCCGGTGTGTCCTATGGCAGGCCCGGAGGGACGCAGTGACGACCCGGTGTATTGACGGTGACGACCCGGTGTATTGACGGTGAAATCACGCCGGTGTCGCCGAGCTCCGACTGTTGTTTTCGCTGCTGGCTCCGCCGCCATTTTCTAACAGCAGAGGAGGACATGTTGGGAGCTAGCACAACAAAAGAGGAGCGGCCATTTCCAGCAGAGGCTGAGGAGAACCTGGGCCGAACAGCTGTGGTTGCGGACACAAGCACACAGCTGGGGTCCGAACACGGCCGATCAGCACCAACTTAACACGTACCGTGAAAACACGACGGGATTTAACGCGCAGTAGGAAAATAACGTGTCCGTAGAGGAGCGCGGTGTCGGGCCGATTAGCGGGCCTCGAGCCACCGCAGGGCTAACCGTCCTCCCGCAGAGAGACAGGGACACAGGTCGGTCCTTTAGGAGCGGTAACGGGGAGAGATGAGGCCTTACCTGATGTGCGGGATCCCGACGCCTCCCTGTAGGATTTTGTACAGCTTGCTTTCGTATAACAACTGTGGATGTCTGGCTTTCTGTGACTCCAGTTTTACAGCTACCTCCTGAAAACCACACAAAAACACAGGCGTGTATGTCGGCATGCTCACAGCTCCGGGACACGACGCAGGCAGCCGGCACACACCGGCCACCTCTCCCCGCCGTGTCCCGGAGCCGGTAGAAAGCTGCGGGCATCTTACTGACAACACAAACACGACATTACCTCCCCATTTGTGATGTTGATGGCCAGATAAATGTCGCCGAAAGATCCCGAGCCGATTTTCCGGACGAGCTTGTACTTTCCACCGACTATGAACTCGGCTTTGGAGCCGCTGCTGCTCGCCATAATATCCACCAGATTTCCAGCCGACTCGCTTCAGGAACTTGCGTGTAGCAGGCTGTCCGGTCCCGGGTCCGCTCGGGGGGATTCGGGTCGAGCTCCAAATATTTTAACGACAACGAACGAACAACCAGATTTCCGACTGGTCTCTTTAATCATAGGCTGCTTAGTTTAACTACAAAGTCCTCCGAGAAACACGGGATGCCGTGCGGGTGTCGCAGTGAGAACATCCGCGGCTCAACCCGCCGAGCTCAGGGCCTTCAGCTGCCTCCGAGGATCAGCTACTGGTAGACAGGCCGACCGGAGGCTAACGTTAGCATCGAGCTAACGCTATCGCGAGGACCGCCGCGGAAAATGTCCGGACCTCCTCCGTGTTGAGGAGCAAGCGCGGATTCTTTACACCTCTGATGGTTCTGTTGCCTTTTCGGTCCTTTCAGAGCGTTTTCGGCCAACTTTAAGGTCGCAACCGTCCGTACAAAGCGCTGCCCACTCACTCCGCCATCTTGTCTCCTCAGCTGGTTTCCGTTGGAGGCGATTAGCTGAGGTTAGATAGCTCAGGACCCCTTCAGGTGCCGTCGGAAAAAACAGAGAGCAGACGCACGACAAACATGAACGCCCAAACAAAGCGACGTCTCAGGCCGACTGCAGACTCACTGACAGAAGGATTACTGAGCATCCTTTTCGGTGAAGAGCAGCGCCGTGAAGCGAGCATCCGCTGCCTGGATGGTTCATATATTCTTGTCCCATGTGTGGGTTTGTGCCACTTCTTCCAGTTTATTGATTACTGAGCGACCTTTAAAGCTGACTGCGGTTATTTGTGCGCTCCGTGCTGTCATCCGGGTCGCCCCCGGGTCCTTGAATGCACCCACAGGTGGTATTTACGACGGATGTTCGGATTGGCTGCTTCATGTCTCTGCCGGAACCACGGTCCACTGGCAGCGGTTCTGGAGGCCTCCTGGAGGTTAGGGTTAGAGAGATCAGTGGGGTAGTGAGGTATGTTGGGACTAAAGGGTGTCAGTCACCTAGCTGGCGCTCTATCAACCTGGTTACATCACCATGGTAACTGATGCTGAAGACCTAACCTGGTCCGGAGCAGGTTATGTTGGAGATATCGGATATCAACGTAAAACGTACCGCCTACTGACCAATCAGATCTCTGAAATATGACATCACCAATCAGAGAAGATCCAGTGGAGCTCAATGGGATACAGGGAGACAGACAGGCAGACAATGTCCTTTAGATTTCATCACTGCCAACAGCAGAAACAAACATCTATGTTTATGTTTATATTCAATTCAATTCAAAAGAGCCAAATCACAACAAAGGTTATTTCATGGCACTTAACACATTAAAGTTCTTACAGCAGAACTTTACAATATTATACAGAGAAACCAACAATTCAACAATTCACCAATTTCCACATAAGCCAGGAGGGAAAAACTCCTCTTTAAGGGAGAAAAACCTCCAACAGAGGGAAGAAAAACTCCCTTTAACAGGAAGAAACCTCCAATAGAACCAGGATCAGAGGTGGAGAACATCTGTTAACAGAACCAGGATCAGAGGTGGGCGGAGCATCTGTTAACAGAACCAGGATCAGAGGTGGGCGGAGCATCTGTTAACAGAACCAGGCTCAGAGGATTAGAGGTGGGCGTAGCATCTGTTAACAGAACCGGGATCAGAGGTGGGCGGAGCATCTGTTAACAGAACCAGAATCAGAGGTGGGCGGAGCATAAGTTAACAGAACCAGGATCAGAGGTGGGCGGAGCATCTGCCTCGACCTGTTGGGGTGAGCAGAGGGAGAAGTTAATGAGATGTGATGGTGAGATATGAGTTATAGAGAGTTAAAGAGTGAGAGGAAAGAAGCCCAGTGCATCATGGGAGGTCCCCCAGCAGCCTCAGTCTATAACAGCAGAACTGCAGGATGGTTCAGGTTCACCTGAACAGCTTCAACTATAAACTTTATTAAAAAGGAAAGTTTTGAGTGGAACCTTAAAACTCGAGAGGATTTCTGCTCCTGAACACAAACTGGGAGCCTGAAAAATGAAGCTCTGATTTACATCCTGCTGGTGGAAACTCTGGGAACCACAAGCAGGCTGAGAGAGAAGATCTCTGTCAGGATGATGTGGTTCTATCTATCTATCTATCTATCTATCTATCTATCTATCTATCTATCTATCTATCTATCTATCTATCTATCTATCTATCTATCTATCTATCTATCTATCTGTCTATCTGTCTGTCTGTCTGTCTGTCTGTCTGTCTGTCTGTCTGTCTGTCTGTCTGTCTATCTGTCTATCTATTTTCTATTATCTATCTATCTGTCTATCTGTCTATCTGTCTATCTATCTATCTGTCTGTCTGTCTGTCTGTCTGTCTGTCTGTCTGTCTGTCTGTCTATCTATCTATCTATCTATCTGTCTATCTATTTTCTATTATCTATCTATCTGTCTGTCTGTCTGTCTGTCTGTCTGTCTATCTATCTATCTATCTATCTATCTATCTATCTATCTATCTATCTATCTATCTATCTATCTATCTATCTGTCGGTCTATCTGTCTGTCTGTCTGTCTGTCTGTCTGTCTGTCTGTCTGTCTATCTATCTATCTATCTATCTATCTATCTATCTATCTATCTATCTATTTTCTATCTATCTATCTATCTATCTATCTATCTATCTATCTATCTATCTATCTATCTATCTATCTATCTATCTATCTATCTATCTATCTATCTATCTATCTATCTATCTATCTATCTATCTATCTATCTATCTATCTATCTATCTATCTATCTATCAGAGTGGACTGTCTCACTGTCTCACTCCATAGAGGACTGTCAACTGTATCACTCCATAATGGCCTGTCTAAGTGTCTCACTAAACAGAGGACTGTCTCTCTGTCTCACTCCACGGGGGACTGTCTCACTCCACAGATGACTGTCTCACTCCACCGATGACTGTCTCAGTGTCTCATTCAACAGAGGACTGTCTCTCTGTCTCACTCCACGGGGGACTGTCTCACTGTCAAACTCCAAGGGGGACTGTCTCACACCACAGATGACTCTCTCATTGTCTCACTAAACCGACGACTGTCTCACTCAACAGAGGACTGTCTCACTACACCGACAACTGTCTCAACGTCTCACTCCACAGATGACTGTCTCACTGTGTAACTCCACAGACGTCTGTCTCACTCCACCGACGACTGCCACAGTGTCTCACTCAACAGAGGGCTGTCTCACTGTCTCACTCCAAAAGGGATTGTCTCCCTGTCTCATCCCACAGGGGACTTTCTCACCATGTCACTCCACAGAGGACTGTCTCACTTCACGGAAGACTGTCTCACTGTCTCTCTCCATAGGGGACTGTCTAAGTGTCTCGCTCCACAGAGGACTTTCTCACTGTTTCACTAAACCGACGACTGTCTCACTCCAAAGAGGACTTTCTCACTGTCTCACTCAATAGGGGACTGTCTCACTCCACCGATGACTGTCTCACTGTCTCACTCCACATAGGAGTATCTCACTACACAGGGGACCTTCTGTCTCCACAGGGGATTTTCTCATTGTGTCAGTCAACAGAGGGCTGTCTCACTGTCTCTCTCCAAAAGGGCAGCACGGTGGTGCAGTGGTTAGCACTGTCGCCTCCCAGCAAAAAGGTTCCGGGTTCGAATCCGGTCCTGGGCCTTTCTGTGCGGAGTTTGCATGTTCTCCCTGTGCTTGCGTGGGTTCTCTCCGGCTTCCTCCCATCATCCAAAAACATGCACCTCAGGTCAGGTTACCTGGCGCCGCGCTAGTGGCAGCCTGCTGCAGCATCTCCCCCCTGAGAGCCCCCCTGCTGTAGTGAAGACATTTCCCCTCGGGGATTAATAAAGTGAAATAAATAAATAAAATAAATAAAAAGGGATTGTCTCACTGTCTCATCCCACAGGGGACTTTCTCACCGTATCACTCCACAACAATATTTCTCACTGTCTCACTCCACGAGCAAATGTATCACTCCACAGAGGGCTGTCTCACTCCTCGGAAGAATGTCTCACGGTGTCCCTCCATAGGGGACTGTCTAAGTGTCTCGCTTCCCAGAGGACTGTCACTGTCTCACTCCACCGACGACTTTCTCAGTGTGTCCCTCCATAGGGGACTGTCTAAATGTTTCACTCCCCAGAGGACTGTCTCACTGTCTCACTCCACGGACGACTTTCTCAGTGTCTCACTCAACAGAGGACTGTCTCACTACACCGACAACTGTCTCAATGTCTCACTTCACAGATGATTGTCTCACTGTCTAACTCCACGGACGACTGTCTCACTCCACCGACGACTGTCTCAGTGTCTCACTCATCAGAGGACTGTTTCAACATCTCACTGGATCTGAGGCACTTTTCCAGGTCAGGTCGGTCAACGGAATGGTCAGATTCTCAAAGCCTGGGATGAACCGTCTATAGTAACCCGCCAGCCCCAAAAACCGCCTCACCGCAATCTTGTCCACCTGAGGGTGCACCTGCCCGCCACCCAAGTGGTACCCCAGATACCGTACCTCCCTCCGTCCAACTGCACACTTCCCTGGGTTGGCGGTGAGCCCGGCCTGCCTCAGGGACTCCAGCACCGTGCCCACCTGCTGCACATGCTCCACCCAGGTGGTGCTGTGGATGATGACATCATCCAGGTAGGCGGCAGCATATGCAGCATGCGAACACAGCACCCGGTCCATGAGGCGTTGGAAAGTGGCCGGGGCACCGAACAACCCAAAGGGAAGTGTGGTGAATTGGTATAACCCAAACGGAGTGGAGAAGGCCGTTTTCTCCTTGGACTCTGGCGAGAGAGGAATCTGCCAGTAGCTCTTGGTTAAATCAAATGTCGTAAAGAAACTTGCAATGCCCAGCCGGTCCAGGAGTTCGTCGACCCGGGGCATTGGGTACGCATCAAATCGTGACACATCATTCACCCTGCGAGTCCACACAGAACCGAATAGATCCATCCTTCTTGACAACAAGAACAATGGGGCTACACCAGGCACTGTTGGACTCTTCTATTACCCCCATCTCCAGCATAGCAGCCAATTCCCTCTGAACCACTTTCCTCTTGTGTTCAGGTAGCCTGTAGGGTCGCGACCGCACCGTCACACCCGAAGACGTCTCAATGTTGTGCACTATGAGGTTCGTGCGTCCTGGCAGGAGGGAGAACACATCAGCAAACTGCTTCTGCAACTGGGCAACGTCTGTTCTCTGGTCCAGGAGAGATGGGCGTCGAAAGGGAGCGAGGCAGGATTGGTGGATTTTGGAACCTCTGACCCCAGCTCCTCTCTCTCAGATACCACGGACACCAGAGAAACAGGCTCCGCCTCTCTCCATGCTTTTAAGAGGTTGAGGTGGTAGAGCTGTGTAGCTCTGCCCCTGTCAGACCGAACCACTTCATAGTCGACGTCCCCTACTCGTCGTGTGACCACAAAGGGTCCTTGCCACTTGGCGAGGAGTTTTGAGCTGGAAGACGGAAGCAATACAAGTACTTTTTCTCCCGGTGTAAATTGCCTCAGCTTGGCCACTCTGTTGTACAGCCGTTGTTGACGTTCCTGGGCCTGGAGCAAATTCTCCCGTGACATCTGACCCAGTGTGTGGAGTTTTGCTCCCAGGTCCAGGACGTACTGAGTTTCACTTTTGCTGGAGCTTGGACCTTCCTCCCAGTTTTCTTTAAGCAGGTCGAGCACCCCCCGTGGTTTCCTGCCAAACAGCAGTTCAAAGGGAGAAAATCCCGTGGAGGCCTGGGGGACCTCCCGCACTGGGGGACCTCCTGCATTGCAAACAACAGGATCAAGCCATTTATCCCAATTGTGTTCATCGTCGTGAATAAATTTACGAATCATGGACTTGAAAGTCTTATTCAGATGCTCGACAAGACCGTCGGTCTGTGGGTGACAAACACTGGTCCGAATAGACTTAATGCCCAGTAATCCATAAAGTTCTCTCAGTGTTCGTGACATGAACGAGGTGCCCTGGTCAGTCAGAATCTCTCTCTCTCTCTCTCTCTCTCTCTCTCTCTCTCTCTCTCTCTCTCTCTCTCTCTCTCTCGATTCCGACTTGGGAGATGACCTGAAACAGAGCCTGCGCAACACTCTTTGCCGAAATGCTGCACAACGGCACTGCCTCGGGATATCATGTTGCGTAATCCACCAGAACTAACACAAAGCGATATCCCCGTGCACTCCGGTGAAATGGCCAATGAGGTCAATGCCAATTCGTTCAAATGGGACCTCCATTAATGGAAGAGGACGCAAAGGCGCCCTCTGAATAGCCGGCTGGTTTACCAGTTGACACTCCGGGCAGGATGCACACCAACGGCGCACATCCTCCTGGATACCGGGCCAATAAAATCGGTTCGTTATCCAGTCCAGTGTTTTAACGTATCCCATGTGGCCAGCCTCAGGGTTATAGTGAGCCACCTGCAAAATCGTCAAAGGCGAAGCGTAGAGTATCGTCCCGAAACTGCTCAAGTGGAAAATCCTCTATGGAGCGTAATTCGGGAACTGGTGGAGCCTCCACCGGAGGCTGAGCACAGCATACATCCCGCATGTCCCTGCCGGTCGTGAACGCACCCCCGTACACTGCCCCATTAATTTATGAACCCCGGGCCAATCTGTCCCCAAGATTAGGGGGTGCGTAAGGTGGGAGCTAACCGCAGGCTTCACTTTATGTTTTTTCCCCCATATCTAATTTCTACAGCCACCACCGGATAATCGTGAACATCCCCATGCACACACTTAATTCTTACCCACGATGCCTCCACCAATGCCCCGGGCCGAACCAGGCTCTGGTGGATCAGCGACTGCATACAGCCCGAATCCACCATCGCCTGATGTGTACCCCCCTGGGTCCTTACTGGAACGCGATACGTCGCTCCTGGACCGGGGGAGGGTGTTGGAGGGCCACGAGGTTGCCCTCTGCAGGTTGGAAAGGGCACCGGGGCCGGCCGGACCCGTGGGATCGGTGAACCTGGGGGTTGTTAGTGCCCGCGGAGCTGGCAGGGCCCGAGCCAGCCCCGGTTGCTGGATCCTCCTCCGCGGCGCAGGAATCGGTCGGGCTGTAGCTGGCGGCCGACCGCCATCCCCCTGCCCGCTGGGATAAACCGTGAGGTGGTCCTCGGCAAGGGTGATGGCGGCCTCTAGCGTCGCCGGACGGTGGCAGCGGACCCATGCCGCTGTCCTGGCCGGCAGTCCCCCCGTGAACTGCTCCCCCACGATCTTGTCCACCATCGCCGGCGCTCTCCGGCTGCAGCCATCTGGTCGCCGAGTCCCTCAGTTGCTGAGCGAAGGCAAATGGCCGGTCCCCAGGCCCCAGCCTAGCCTCCCGGAAGTTCCTCCTGTGGTCCTCCAGGGACAGGCCCAGCCGGTCCATAATGACTCTTTTCACGTCCGTGTACTGTCGTCTGGCCCTGGGAGGCATCCCCAGAGCCGCTGTCTGTGCCTCCCCTGTCAAGAGAGACAGGAGTCGCACCGCCCACTCTGCTGCCGGCGAGGCACACGCCTCCGCCATCGACTCAAACATGTCCATAAAGGCCTGTACGTCATCTGCCGGCGTCATCTTGTACATGGCCACCCTGGTGAAGGACGCCGGTCCTGGCGCTGGTGGGGTTGCCGCTGGCCGGGCCGCTAGCTGTTCCCAGACTCGGGTCTGTCACTCGGCTTGGGCCTGCAACGCGCCCAGGAGCTGGCGGCTCGCCTCCGCCTGATCGCGCTGCATCGCCGCAATCCCGCCCAGCATCTGCCCTAACACGACGATCGGCTGCGTCGGCATTCCGCTCTGCTGTTCATCTGTGTCCATGCCTCATGTTGGGTGCCACTGTAGCAATGTTGGTGCTACCGGGTCGCTCCTGGACACAGATGACACGCTCAGTTGTAGGTTCAGGTGTAAAATGCCTTTATTTGCCCGGTCCATACACCAATGTCTCTGTGCCACCGCTTCTCCCGCCTCCTTCTCCCTGCTCCCCTTTACAGGGGAGAGCTCATCAGCCCCCATCCAGCTCAGCTGTGCTCATCAGTTCGTATTCGGCTCAGCTGTGCTCATTACATCTGCCTGGCACCATTACCTGAACCACTCCTCCCACTCTCTACCCCCTGCAGCTGGGCTAACCACACCCCACCACCACAATGGCATCACTGATGGTTACGGATGATGACATCACTAATGGTTGATGACATCACTGATGGATGATGTTTGGTCGATACAGAGGGAGCGGTACATGCTGCTAAAATAAAGACGGACTCCGACCAGAGAGACGTCCAGCTTGATGAGAATTGACCGCTGATTGATCTCCAGACACACAAACTAATCCAGACGGCACCTGTGATAGTGATTGTTCTGTGATTGCACCTCACTGAACGCTGGAATTTGACCCTCTGCTCATTTGTTAATGTTAGTGAAACTCTACCAGCTTGTTTCCTCCTCATTAAAGATTAAAACTCGGCCTTAATGGCGAGAGCACAAAGCAGCCATTAACGCTGCCTTACATTATTAACACAAATAAACACCAGCATCTGCACACACACAGGAAGACCACGGTGATGAGGATTTAACTTTCACCCTGACACTCACATACATACACATAAAGACTCCGACACCATCTCTGTGCTTTTATTCATTCAGGAAACGGTGAAACGGTGAAACAGCTCAATAGGCTGAAAGGGCCATCAGTGTGGCTTTTACTGTGCAGACCCACAAACAGAGAGAGCAGAGGGTGTAAATGACAAAGGTTCTCTTTGTGTTTGTTAAAGTGATGTCCGGTGTCTCTGAGCTGCTTTTAACCCTCCCAGAAAGCCCATTACAATTAAAGGAGCGCTGGCCGGAGCGCAGGGAGATGGAGAAGACTGTGATGAGAGTAAAAGAGGAATGTCAGCACAAAGAGTGGTCGAGATGCTTTTAGCTTTCTACACAAGTAATGTCCAATTACTGCTCGCTTTGAGGCCACCGCCTCACGCAGTCATCAGCGCAGCAGCACCGGGTTATGGCCCTCTGCAATGGGCCGGCTGTCAGCTGCCATGGATCACAATCAGCCGGAGAGTCCTCGGAGCCGCTCACATCGAATATTCATGTTGTTTTACTGGTTCTAATGGACGGGAGAACTCTCAGGCAATGAATTTCAAACAACGTGATGAATAATCCGTCCCTGTGCACCCTCAGCAGCACTCAGAGGAGCTGCTGCTCCACGCTCACACATCAACAACGCTTTGTTTCTCTGTACTCATCCCTCTTGAAGGAGAAAGACCAGAGTGTGTCTATGTGTTGGGACTCTGAGCAGCACATTCAGCTGTCCATCGTGACACTGGACGTCTCTGGTCTGTGCTCACTGATCCACAGACAGACTTCAGTCACATCATCCTTTTTTTCTTATTTTTATTCAGATTTATGTGTCAGGAGATGTTTCAACATGTAAGAACACAGTCAATAAATAATAACAGGGGAGTGATGATCCAGAGTAGAACAGACATAGAAAACATAGAAACTACAACCACCTGACCTGCTGTGTGTTTTGAACCTGCAGCACTTACTTGTATTTTTACATCTTTATATTTATTGACACTATGTAAATCACATACACACAACATTATATTACCTCCCTGTGTGTTAAAGGTTTACTCTCATGTTTGAGCTCGATAATATGCAGATAGAGACGACAGGATGACTGACCCATGGTGAACTGTGGCTACACACCTGCGCTGGATTTCTTTTTTTTATCTACAACCATCCAGAGAGTTTGTCAGATAAGAGAGCTTCATCGGTTCATGTTTGGTTTCTCTATTAAAGCTTTATTAATTCAGGAAATCTCATAGACATCATGTTTGCAAGAACAAATTACATAAACACAAGATCACAATGACAAAACTCATTCAGAGGAAATGTCACACATGAACACATTAATCTAAACAGTTAAAATATCATCAGAAATTGAAGTAAAGCTTTAACATCTGTCAGGAATAAGTGTGTTGGGCAGGTGGAGCTGCAGGTGGAGCTGTAGGTGGACACTTTAATTAAAACTATAAAGTAGAGATGATCTGCACATAGCTTTATTAAAAACCCTTTAAACTCCTCTTTTCTATTTATTTTAATAATATAATCATTTAATTATTCACATTTTCTAACATATTGAACAATAATTATAATGGAGGTGTAAGTCACTGGTCAGCATGGGTTTTTGTAGCATTGCATTTTTCACTTCATTATGCGTCGACACACTCGGTCTCACCTCTGAACATGCAGCTCTTCAGTCCAGCAGCAACATGCTGAGGCTGCTCTTAGTCTCTGCTCACCTGGTTAATGACCACCAGGAGGAAGAGGACTTCCTCCTCTTCCTCTCTGACTCCCTCGTCTTCCTCTCCGACTCCCTCCTCTTGCTCTCTGACTCCCTCCTCTTCCTCTCTGACTCTCTCCTCTTCCTCTGTGAATCCCGTCTCTCTCCACATCGCTCTCTTTTTATTCTCTCATTCATCATGTTGACAACAGCACAGCTACTTTTGTGAAATGGAGAAAAATGTTTAAGTCAGCTTTTCTCCTTCTCTCTCTCCCCACCTCCCTCCATCCCCCCAGCCATCTAGATATTTGACTGTGTGTGTGTGTGTGTGTGTGTGTGTGTGTGTGTGTGTGTGTGTGTGTGTGTGTGTGTGTGTGTGTGTGTGTGTGTGTGTCAGAGAGAGAGAGAGAGAGAGAGAGAGAGGAGGGCAGACGGGAGTAATTTCTGCTCAGTAGGAAACACTTTACATGTGACATCCGAGTGGAATTCAGCTGCAGAAGCAGAGCTGCCAGTAATTAGTGAACGGAGTCAGTTAAAACTGCATCCAGAGGTATGAATAGTATACACACACACACGCGCGCGTTCTCTCCTCAGTGTGTACATACAGTATGTTGAGTGTATCTTATCAAATGACTGCAGCCTCGACTGTGTTTATGATGAAGACGAACTCTGTGGGTCTTCTCTTCTTTGATTGGCTGAGAGCTAACAGGGTATTAAAGGGGCCTCCTGAGATCTGTTGATTGGGAAGTAATCCAATTAAAGCACTTAAACATGTTGACCTGCATGAAGTGTCCTTTGTGGGGACAGACACAGGTCATCAAATGAGACAGACTGTCCCCATGATTCATGTGCTCTGTTTCCCTGCCAGCACTGCCTACATGTCCCAGGATGCATTGCATGAAATCTTTTGACACCTGCTTTTCCAGGTCTGTGTCTTTGTAGCATCCACTGACCAAATAACGGTGAGCAGCCGGACGACGTGGTCGCAGAGAACAGAGGACAGAGGACAGAAGGAGAATATTGATCAGGACGCTGCAGCACTGATCACACCCTGGAACAGAGGCTGCTGTGTGTGGAGGTGGAGACAGAGACCCTCTTTGACTTTGAGGTCTTTCCACCTCCACCCTCTTTGTGTGTCTCCACCTCCTCCCTCTTTGTGTGTTTCCACCTCCACCCTCTTTGTCTGTCTCCACCTCCATCCTCTTTGTGTGTTTCCACCTCCACCGTCTTTGTCTGTCTCCTCCTCCACCCTATTTGTCTGTCTCCACCTCCACCCTCTTTGTCTGTCTCCACCTCCACCCTCTTTGTGTGTCTCCACCTCCTCCCTCTTTGTGTGTTTCCACCTCCACCCTCTTTGTCTGTCTCCACCTCCACCCTGTTTGTCTGTCTTTGCCCTCTTTCTTGATCTAAATATGGCTTGGCTTGTATTTCTTCCTGCTAGAAACTTTTTCAGAATAAAACAGGTGTCTCTGTGTTTTTCTGTGTGTGTCTCTCTGTATGTGTGTGTCTCTGTTTCTGTGTGTGCGTGTGTGTGTGTGTGTTTGTTTGTATGTGTCTGTGTCTCTCTGTGTGTGTGTGTGTGTGTGTGTGTGTGTGTGTGTGTGTGTGTGTGTGTGTGTGTGTGTGTGTGTGTGTGTGTGTGTGTGTGTGTGTATGTCTCCCTCCTCATCCTCAGTCTTGTTGATAAGTGTTTGTTGCGACTCTTTAATCGTAAGATAGCGCCGCGCTAGCGGCAGCCTGTTACAGCAGCTCCCCCCGAGTGTGTTTTGTTTTAAGTATTTTTCTTTCTCCTCTTCGGAGTTGTTGTTTTTTTCTTCTTCACGTGTGTTAAGTTAACGGTCAGACAATGGACCGTAATTTTTCCACGTTTCTGGATGGGGGCTCTGTTATTGTTTACTCTCGTGATCAGCTGATCACGAGAGTAGCCCTCTACTGCTGCTGCCCGGAGCGAGGCCTGAGATCCCTGTTGAACTTCGGAGAAGACGGCGGGGTTGCAGAGCCGGAGCTAAGCTAAAGGCAAAAAAAAGGAAATATAAACCATCGGTACCGGAGATCTTAATGGGGAACGTGAGGTCGTTGGTTAACAAGATGGACGAGCTCGGCACGCTGGTAAAGACCCAGAGAGAGTACCCGGAGTGCAGCATCATGTGTTTCACCGAGACATGGCTGCACTCACATCTCCCGGACCACAGCGCGGCCGTACCCGGCTTCAGGACTGTTCGGGGGGACGGAGACGTTGTTCGGAGCGGCAAGAAGAAAGGTGGAGGGATTGCAGTCTATGTGAACGAGAGGTGGTGCAATCCCGACCACGTGTGTGTGAAGGAACGTTTCTGTAGCCCGGACATTGAACTTCTAGCCGTGGGGATGCGCCCATATTATTTACCGAGGGAGTTCATGTCCGCCATTGTTATCGCTGTTTACATTCCTCCATCAGCTGACGTAGAGGCAGCAGTGGACACCATCCACTCCACTGTGTCCAAACTGCAGACGAAGCATCCCGGTGCATTTTTGGCAGTTACTGGAGACTTTAACCAGTCTGGATAAAGTACTGCCAACTTTGCACCAGTATGTTAACTGCCCCACAAGGAAAAATAAAACTCTGGACCTACTGTATGCTAATGCCATGGATGCATACAGTACTACTGCCCTTCCCCCCCTTGGTAGATCAGATCACAACCTGGTCCTGCTGACTCCCAGGTATGTTCCTCTGGTGCAGAGGCAGCCTGTAACCACCAGGACTGTGAGGAGGTGAACACAAGAGGCTAAAGATGCTCTGCAGGACTGCTTTGAGTCCACGGACTGGGATGTGCTGTGTGGACCACATGGGGAGGACATCAACAGCAGGACGGACTGTATCACAGAATACATTAAATTCTGTGAACACACCACCGTACCATCCTGGACTGGACACTGCTTCCCCAACAACAAGCTGTGGATCACCAGTGACCTGAAGGTGCTTCTTAATAAGAAGAAAGCAGCCTTCAGGTCTGGGGACAGGGAGGAGCTCAGGAGAGTGCAGCGCCACCTGAAGGAGAAGCTCAGGGAGTGCAAGGACTCCTACAGGAGGAAGCTGGAGGCCAAACTTCAGCAGAACAACGTGAGGGAGGTGTGGACCGGGATGAAGGAGATTACTGGATTCAAGGGGAGAGAGAGACAACCAGGGGGAACCTGGAGAGGAACAACCAGGGGGAACCTGGAGAGGAACAACCTGGGGGAACCTGGAGAGGAACAACCAGGGGGAACCTGGAGAGGTCCAATGAGCTAAACTGTTTCTTCAACAGGTTTAGTTCACCACCCTCATCTGTCTCCTCCACACCTCACACCTCCCAAACACCTCTGTTGCCTCCCCCCTCCCCCGTCTGCGCCCCCTGGTGAACTGCATAGAGCCCTCAATCTCAAAGGGCTCTTCCTCCATCGACACCTTGACCCCCCCACCCCCTCTCTGTGACGACTGGCCAGGTTAGGAGACAGCTGGAGAGAATCCACCAGCACAAGGCTGCAGGACCTGACAGCATCAGCCCCGGGGTCCTGAAGACCTGCGCTGTCCAGCTGGCTGAGGTCCTACAACACCTCTTCAACCTGAGCCTGAAGCAGGAGGAGGTCCCGGTGCTGTGGAAGACGTCCTGCCTGGTTCCAGTCCCGAAGAAGACGACTCCATCTGGCCTCAACGACTACCGACCGGTTGCCCTCACATCTCATGTGATGAAGGTTCTGGAGAGGCTGGTCTTGGCCCACCTCAGGCCGCTGGTGAAATCTTCTCTGGACCCTCTGCAATTTGCGTACCAGCCTCGTGTGGGAGTGGACGATGCCATCATCTACCTGCTGCAACGAGCTCAGTCTCACCTGGATGGAACCGGTGACTCTGTGAGAATCACTTTCTTTGATTTCTCCAGTGCATTTAACACCATCCAACCACTGCTGCTGAGTGAGACGCTGCGGGTGGTGGGGGTGGATGCGTCCACCGTCTCCTGGATCACTGACTACCTGACAGGCAGACCACAGTTTGTCCGTCTGGGCAGTGTGCTGTCTGATATGGTGGTCAGTGGTACTGGAGCTCCACAGGGGACTGTTCTGTCCCCCTTTCTGTTCACCTTGTACACAACTGACTTCCAGTACAACTCAGAGTCCTGCCATCTGCAGAAGTTCTCTGATGACTCTGCAGTGGTAGGATGTATAAGGGATGGACGAGAGGAGGAGTACAGGGCAGTAGTGGAGGACTTTGTGGAGTGGGCGGGAAGAAATCACCTGCTCCTGAACGTGGCCAAGACCAGAGAGATGGTGGTCGACTTCAGGAGGAAGACGACGGCTCCACAACCACTGAGAGTTCTGGGAGAGGAGGTGGACATGGTTGAGGAGTACAAGTACCTGGGTGTGTCCATCGACAACAGACTGAACTGGAAGACCAACATCAATGCTGTCTGCAAGAAGGGGATGAGTCGACTCTTTTTCTTGAGGAAACTTCGATCCTTCAATGTGTGCAGCAAGATGTTGGAGATGTTCTACCAGTCTGTTGTGGCCAGTGCATTGTACTTCGCTGCCAACAGTTCCACTCCTGGACCTATGACGCTACTGGCCCAGTACGACCGCAGGTTGCAACCCTGATGCGTCTGACACGCAGTTGGTTAACCTCGGGGGATGGACCTCCAGCCCTGGACAGAGTTGTAATGGACCGTTGTGTTAGAGCACTACCAGGGGATGCCAAAAGACACGCCTCTCAAAGCTGCCCAGAGACAGTGGATGACCTGGTAGAGCTATTTGAAAACCACCAGGTCACAGTGGAGCTGATGCGGAGCAATCAGCAAGAGCCCTTATGACCCAGCTGCTCTGACCCCAGGGGAGACAGGGCAAGGCTGAGGAAGGGTGACATGGAGGCACCGCCCCACTGCCAGAGCCCCCCGGGGGGGCAGCCCAGGCCACCCCTCCAGTGTCAACCCCTTGGGAATCAGGAATGTCGGAAGTGCTTCACCTGTGGCCAAGAGGGCCATCTAGCTTGGAATTGTCCAGTGGACGATGTACTGATGCCTACGGCGAGCTCATCAGAGTCACCACAGAAGGCCGGCAGCTATCTTACCACTTGCTGGGCCCATGAGGGCACAAGGGCCCCAAAGCTGCCTGTCAGAATAGGGACCCAGGATGCAGAAGCCCTGCTGGACTCTGGTAGTGCTGTCACCCTCCTACGTCCAGGACTGACCACTGGCCCCAGGGGGCACCCTATCCCAGTCTCCTGTGTCCATAGGGATTCGCGAGATTATCCCACCACCCACATTCAGGTTCAGACCACCAGGGGCACTTTTGAGGTCGTGGCGGGGGTGGTGGAAAATCTGCCGGTACCGTGCTTATTGGGCGAGACTGCCCTATATTCTGGCATTTGTGGGCTTACAGGACGGCTGGCCACAGGAGAAGCTGTACAAACAAGGGACCTTGGAGCAACCGGAAAGCCAAGTTGGTACATGCCTGTGCAGCGCCATCTAGCCCAACCCATTCATCTAGAGGGGAGACAGATGAGGATGCCCTGGCCCCAGCGGAGGCCCTGGCGAGGGGGGATCCACAACTGGACGAGGCGTCATCCAGTGAGGTTTTTTCGGAGTTCTCCCTGGCAGGTGAGGAAAATGTCATCAGCCCAGGCCAGTTTGGGACCGCCCAGTTAAAAGGTAGGTAGGTAGGTAGGTAGGTATATACTTTATTAATCCCGAGGGGAAATTTTTTTCGCCACAGCAGCATACATACAGAAGCAATAATAGAAACAATAGAATAAAATAATAATAGAATAGAATAATATAATAGAAAAGCAATAAAATAAAAAATATAAATATAAAATAAAAAATATAAATATAAAATATAAAATGCACAGTACATACAGTATATATACAGTACATTAAATATCTATATATATTATATACAACAAACCAATAAACACAGTCAACATATATATATATATATACATACAGTACAGTATATATCTATATATATAATATACATATAATATACAAGCAACCAAGAAACACAGTCAACAGTGTTATTGTACTGTGATGGATTTTGCCAGAGGTGAGTTATTGTAAAGTCTTATGGCAGTGGGCAGGAATGATCTCCTGTATCTGTCCTTGTGACAGCGGAGCTGGAGGAATCTGTTAGAGAAAGTGCTCCGCTGTCCCTGCAGCAGGTGGTTGAGAGGGTGGACAGGATTATCCAAGATGGACAATAGTTTGTTCAGCGTCCTCCTCTCCACCACCTTTTCCAGACTATCTAGGTTGTAGCCGATGATGGAGCCGGCCTTCTTAACCAGCTTGTTAAGTTTGTTGGTGTCACCGGCTCCAATGCTGCTCCCCCAGCAGACCCCAGCGAAGTACAAAGCACTGGCCACAACAGACTGGTAAAACATCTCCAGCATCATGCTGCACACATTGAAGGATCGAAGTTTCCTAAAAAAAAAGAGTCGACTCATCACCTTCTTGTAGACAGCATTGATGTTGGTCTTCCATTTCAGTCTGTTGTCGATGGACACACCAAGGTACTTGTACTCCTCAACCATGTCCACCGCCTCTCCCAGAACTCTCAGCGGTTGTGGAGCCGTCGTCTTCCTCCTGAAGTCAACCACCATCTCTCTGGTCTTGGCCACGTTCAGGAGCAGGTGATTCCTTCCCGCCCACTCCACAAAGTCCTCCACTACTGCCCTGTACTCATCCTCCCGTCCATCCCTTATACATCCTACCACTGCAGAGTCATCAGAGAACTTCTGCAGATGGCAGGACTCTGAGTTGTACTGGAAAGACCCCAACCTGGAACAAGCCAGACAGAACCTGGGGGTGGTCGAGGGGAAACCGGTAGGAGGGGTGAGTGTTACCACTTTTCCACATAAAAACAACAAAAAAAGGTCTCTTATATAGGGTAGCTAAGCTGGGGGAACTTGTTATTGAACAGTTGCTAGACCCTAAATGCTATGTTCCAAAAGTGTTGTACCTAGCCCACTCACACCTGTTGGGAGCTCATCTGGGGATAGAGAATACCTACAACAGAATCCTGGGGCGCTTCTACTGGCCAGGTGTGAAGAGGGCCATCCAGATTACTGCAAAATCTGCCCGGAGTGCCAGAAGACCACTCCAAAGGTACACGATCAGAATCCCTTGATCCCGTTACCCGTAATTGACATCCCCTTCCAGAGAGTGGCCATGGATATAGTAGGACCCCTGCCAAAGTCCAGTAGGGGGCACCATTACATCCTTGTCATCATGGATTATGCCACCCGCTACCCAGAGGCAGTCCCGTTATGCACTGCAAGTGCTAAGGCAGTTGCCAGGGAATTATTCCTCCTATTTAGTCGAGTTGGCATTGTAAAATAAATCCTAACTGACCAGGGAACCTGCTTCATGTCTCAGGTAATGAAGGAGATGTGCAAGCTGTTGAAGATGAGCCAAATAAGAACCTCAGTGTACCACCCACAGACAGATGGCCTGGTAGAACGTTGCAATAAGACCCTAAAACAAATGCTGAGAAAGACGATTGATGTGGATGGGAAAAACTGGGACCAACTAATCCCCTTTGTCTTGTTTTCAATACGAGAAGTCCCCCAGGCTTCCAGAATTGTTGCCGTTTGAGTTGCTGTATGGACGGCGACCCAAGGGCATGCTGGATCTGGCTAAAGAAGCCTGGGAGCAACAGCCATCACCCCACCGCTCTGTATGTGGACCAGATGCAAGGCAGGATGGGTAAAATATGGCTCCTAGTGCGGGAGCATATGCAGCAAGCACAACACGCTCAAGCTCGAATCTACAACCGTAAAGCTCAAGTGCGGGAGTTCCGGCCAGGTGAGTTTGTTCTGGTCCTGAGTTCAATGGCTGAATGTAAGTTCCTGGCCAAGTGGCATGGGCCATATGAGGTGATTGAGAGGGTGAGTGAGGTTAACTACAAGGTGAGACAACCTGGGAGAAAGAAATCCTATCAAATTTATCACATCAATCTTTTGAAGAAGTAGCATGCCCCTGACAGTGTTCGAATGGCAACATTAACCATCGAAATACCAGATCTGGTCCCTTCACAGGTACCTCTAGGCCCCCAGTTGGGCCCGGCCCACCGACAAGACATGGTGGAACTGACTAATCACTTCAAGGATGTGTTTTCTGACCTGCCGGGACACACCAAGGTGATCCAACACAACATAATCACTGAGCCTGGAAAGAAGGTGAGGCTCTGGCCCTATCACATCCCAGAGGCAAAAAGGGAGACCATCAAAGAAGAGGTGAGAAAGATGTTGGAAATGGGGGTTATTGAGGAGTCACATAGTGACTGGTCCAGCCCAATTGTTCTGACTCCCAAATCGGATTGCACGGAAAGATTCTGCAATGATTTTAGGAAATTGAATGAAATCTCCAAATTTGATGCCTACCCCATGCCGAGAGTTGATGAGCTAATCGAGCGATTAGACCCAGCCCGGTTTGTGTCCACCCTCGACCTCACCAAGGGTTACTGGCAGGTTCCCCTTACAGAAGGAGCCAAGGAAAAGACGGCCTTTGCTACCCTGGAGGGCCTGTACCACTATAAAGTCCTACCCTTCCGAGTCCATGGGGCACCAGCCACACTCCAAAGGATGATGGACCAGGTGCTCCGACCTCATTATGGGTATGCAGCGGCCTACTTAGATGATGTAATCATCCACAGTCCTGACTGGACCTCCCATATAGGCCACGTGAGAGCTGTTTTGGGAAGCCTGCGGCAAGCTGGCCTGACTGCCAATTCCCAAAAGTGCCACCTTGGTCTAGAAGAGGCAGAGTACTTTGGCTACACAATTGGGAGAGGCAGTGTAAGACCCCAACTCCGGAAAGTGGAGGCCATCACCTAAGCCAGCAACTAAGCAGCAAGTGAAAACATTCCTGGGGCTGGTGGGCTATCATCAGTGTTTTATCCCTCACTTTGCTACCATTGCAGGCACCTTACACGAGATGACAAAAAACAGCCACCCACACCAGGTCCTCTGGAGTGCCGAAGCAGAGGAAGTGTTTGCAACCCTTCAGAAGGCCTTATGCACCGAGCCGGTCTTGAGTACACCAAACTTTGAGGACATGTTCGTCATCCATGCAGATGCCTCAGGCTCAGGGGCTGGAGCTGTGCTGTCCCAGGTTAGGGGAGGTGAGGAACACCCAGTGACCTACATTAGCCGTAAGTTGCTAAAGCATGAGATTAATTATTTTACTGTAGAGGAGGAATGTCTGGCAATAAAATGGGTGTTAACCAAGCTGCGGTATTACCTCCTGTGCAGAAAATTCACCCTGGTAAAAGATCATGCCCCACTAAGATGGATGTCAACAGCCAAGGACACTAATGCACGAGTTACACGGTGGTTCCTGGAATTGCAAAACTTACATTTTTCAGTTGAGCACAGATCTGGAAAAGCCCATGGAAATGCAGATGCACTGTCCAGGAGAGATGAATGCTGGTTCGTTGACGCTCCTAGCCCCCACCTGGAGCTGGTGGAGGGGGTGTGTGGCAAACAAGGGGGGAAAGCCAAGCAGACACAGCACAGGAGGCGGATACCCAAGCTCAGATCCAGTGCAGGTGCTGCAGCCACTAGACACACAATGATTGGTCACACCTGCAGCCCATCAGCCAAATGGAGGGAGTGAGTATATGTTCACAGCTGAGCAGCCAGAGGAAAAAACAGACTGGGCAGACAGACTGAACAGAAGAAGACTACAAGGATTCCCGGCTCCTTTGGAGAGGGGCGGCGTCAGATAGGAGGTAGTATAGCAGACTCATCGCTCTCCTCTGCTCTGCCCTAACAGGACGGAGGAATCATCTCTCACACGGTGTAGATTGAAGGCAACGACCCCGACCGGGAGGAATCTTTAGTTAAATTTGGCCTCATCCCCCTTTACCCTGACCTGCTTATTAAAGGACACTTTTTGTTACATGGATAATGTCTGTGATATATACACAATAAATATATATATATATACATATATATATATATATATATATATATATATACATATATATATTTCACCTGAAGAGACAGACTGAATCTACAACACAACTCTTTTCCATATGCTGAACAACCTGCCTGCCAACTAACATGAAAACTGTGCCAAGTTCATCCAGTGCTGTTCCAAAGGCATAAATAATGTTGAAGTATTTACATGTATTTCTTGACACAGGAGTATTATCTGTGTATGTTCATCGGTCTACACAGATGTGTCCAGGCCTGTCCGAGCATCATGTCTCCACCCTCAGTAGATCCAACACATCCACTTGTCCCTCTGTGGACGGACCTGTTGTGTCGCTGTATGACTCGTCTTTGGTGCTGCGCACATTAAGAGCTGCTTTCAACACAATTAAAGTCCTGCTTAATAAATAATAGGCCCCCTCTCCCTCTCCACCTCCTGTAACCGTAATAAATCCATTACAAAGGCAGGCCATAGAGCTGCTCCTGTTTTTACTCAATAATTGATGAAGACAAATTCCTCCAGGCGCTAATTAGATCAACAGGAAATGAGTATTTATTGGAATACAGGCCTTTGGAAAAGGTCATATTGAATATTTGCCAACATCTAATCATCCATGCAACACTCTTTCATGGTTATTCTAAAGGTTTTAATGGAAAGTCCATCGGCCAATACAATCCGATACAGTTTGTATACATACATACAGTTTGGACATTATGGGGGGGTTTTCCGAGTGTAAACGTCAGCGACAGAACCGAGTTTAATCTGTTGGAACATCCTCGTCTGCCCGTGAACACTGACAGGAAGTGTTGGTCGTCAACTGTTTTTAACATGGAGCTCCATCGAGGGCTGAAAACATCACGTGAAGAAAACATCGCGTGATGAAAACATCGTTTGACGAAAACATGTTGTGACAAAAACATCGCGTGACGAAAACATGTCGTGACGAAAACATCGCATGACGAAAACAACGCATGACAAAAACAACGCGTGACGAAAACAATGCGTGACGAAAACATCTCGTGATGAAAACATCGCGTGATCCCCGGCCAGATGTTTGAAGGCAGCCTAAAATTAAAAAATTTCAAATAACATAATGAAACTAAAATTCATCTATAAACAGACAGTAACATATAGACAAAACCAATTCACATATAAGCAAAAGAAAAGTGTATCTACAGTACAAACACATATATGTGTCACTGAGGCACAGAACATACATCAACACTGAACAAGACAAATGCACATATAGGCGAAACAAGCAGGCAAGACAGACAGTACATTAATGCTTGCACACCTGAGTGGCAACAAGCCATTCATTAAGGCTACGTTTGAATGTTTTGTACGTGTTTTTTGTGTGTATGTGTGATGGCAGAGCATTCCATGAGTGTGCTGAATTCACAGATAATGCAGATTTGCTGAAAGCGCTTGACATTACATTACATTACATTACATTTAGCTGACGCTTTTATCCAAAGCAACTTACAATAAGTGTATTTCAACCATGAGGGTACAAAACCCAGAACAAGAATCAAGAAAATACAATTTCTTCAAGAAAGCCAAACTACAAAGTTCTATCAGTAAGTTCCATTTTAAGATACTAAAGTTCTACTGTTAAAGGTAAAGTCTGAAGAGGTGTGTTTTTAGTTTGTGGTGGAAGATGTTCAGAGTTTCTGCTGTCCTGATGTCGGTGGGGAGCTCATTCTACCATTTAGGAGCAAGGACAGCAAACAGTTGTGATTTGTAGAGTGTTTAACTCAGTGAGGAGCAACAAGCTGATTGGTAGAAGCAGAGCGGAGTGAGTGGGCTGGGATGTAGAGTTGGACCATGTCCTGGATGTACACTGGACCCGATCTGTTCACAGCACGGCACGCAAGTACCAATGTTTTGAAACGGATGCGGGCGGCTACTGGTAACCAGTGAAGGGAGAGGAGGAGGAGGAGGAGGAGCGGAGTAGTGTGAGTGAATCTAGGAGGTTAAAGACCAGTCGAGCTGCTGCATTCTGGATCAGCTGCAGAGGTCAGATGGTACTAACAGGTAGACCTGCCAGGAGGGAGTTACAGTAGTCTAGACGTGAGATGACCAGAACCTGGATCAGAACCTGGATCAGAACCTGGACCAGAACCTGCACCTCCTTCTGAGTGAGAAGAGGACGTATTCTCCTGATGTTGTGCAGCATGTATCTACAGGAACGTGTTGTTGCAGTGATGTTGGCAGTAAGAGAGAGTTGACTGTCGAGTGTCTCCGAGGTTCTTATCAGTCAGGGTCGGGATAACAGAGTTGTTGAAGGTAGTAGTCAGGTCGAGGGTGGGAGAGTCTTTCCCTGGAAGGAAGAGCAGGTCGGTCTTGTGGAGGTTGATTTCCAGGTGGTGTGAGGACATCCACTGAGAGATGTCAGTCAGACAGGCAGAGATTCATGCTGCTACCTGTGTTTCAGATCTGGAAAAGAGAGGATCAGTTGGGTGTAGGAAAAGACATGCGAGTGAAGGACAGAGCCGAGAGAGTCGGTGTACAGAGAGAAGAGGAGGGGACCCGGGACGGAGCCTTGAGGGACACCAGTAGTGAGAGGACAAGGTTCAGACACAGATCCTCTCCAAGTTCCCCGGTAGGTGAGGTCGTTGAGGTAGGATGAGAACAGGGAGAGAGCAGAGCCTGAGACACTGAGGTCCTGAAGGAGGAAAGAAGGATCTGGTGATTCACTGTGTCCAATGCAGCAGAAGGTCTAGAAGGATCAGGACAGAGGACAGAGAGGCTGCTCTAGCAATGTGAAGCTGCTCAGAGACAGAAGGAGGACCGTCTCTGTTGAGTGGTCTGTTGAAACCAGACTGGTGGTCAAGAAGGTTATTATGGTGGAGATAGGAGGAGAGTTGGTCAAAGATAGCTCGCTCCAGAGTTTTAGAAAGAAAGGGAAGAAGAGAAACGGTCTGTAGTTGTTTACTTCAGACGGGTTGAGGGGGGGTTTCTTCAGGAGAGGGTTCACTCTCCTTCAGAGAGTTCAGGAAACAGACCGTTGACAGAGAAGTGGTGATGAGATGGAGAGAAAAGGAAGAAGGTCTGGAGCAACAGACTGGAGAATGTGAGATGGGATGGGGAGGGGGGGGCGGAGGTTACCAAGGTAACAACTTGATTGGGAGACGAGGGGGTGAAAGAGGAAAGCGAAGGGGATGAAGATGAAGATGACGGACATGTAGTTACAGAAAATGGATTATAAAATGAGGAGCGTATGTCATCTATCTTTTTAGTAAAGTAGTTGACAAAGTGGCTTGGTGGAGGGAGGAGGGCGGGGGGAGAAGGGGGAGGTTGGAGAAGATGGAGAAGATGGAGAGGATGTAATTCTAGTTTGGTAGAAAGTGCTTTTGGCTGCAGAGATAGAGGAGAGGAGGGAGAGAGGAGGGAGAGAGGAGGGAGAGAGGAGGGAGAGGAGGGAGAGAGGAAATTAATGTTGTGACGGACAGGTCCAGAGTCTGTTGATGTGGTCAGGTTGTCAGTTTGAGAGAGTCAGAGATAAAGAAGTGGTCGGAGACATGAAGTGGAGTTACAGTGAGGTTAGATGTGGAGCAGTTTCTGGTGAAATATAGTCCAGGTGGTTCCAACCTTTGTGAGGAGGAGGGGAAGGACTGAAGGAGACACCAAAGGAAGACAGGAAGAGCACAAGGTCAGATGACTTCTCAGTCTGGATGTTAAAGTCACCCAGAAGGACAAGTGGAGGACCATGTTCTGGGACGTTTGACAGGAGGACGTCTAATTCGTCCAAGAAATCTCCCAAAGGACCTGGAGGACAGTAGAGGACAACAATGTTTAATTGGACCGGATGAGTAACTGTCACAGCATGAAACTCAAGAGACAGTGAGGTAGGAAGTGGAAGTGGGTAAAGAGAAAACCTCCATTTAGGGAGATGAGTAGACCTGAACCCCCCTCCCGCCCTCCTCCTCCTACCAGTGGGTCTGGGGGTGTGGCTGAAGGAGAAGACAGAGGAGAGAGCAGCAGGGTGGATGTTGTCTGGTGTGATCCAGGTCTCAGTGAGACCAAGGAAGTCCAGAGATGAAGTCTGTCTGCAGCTGACTGCCAGTTCCAGAGTCCTCCTGTGACGAGGTGTTGGGTATGAGTGGAACGGGTGGGACAGATAACAGAGGAAAGGTTGGTTGGTGTGAACGAGTGAGAGACCTGAAGTATCTACGAGTAGATATACACACCGGGACGGAAAGTACACATACTCAGATGGCAGTAGTACTACTCAGCTATACTCAGCCTCCCCCTGTGACTCCAACTAAAGACTCCTTTGTCTTTATCCTCCGAGTCTTCATAAGACGAGTCCTCGCTGACGCTGAAGCTGATGCTTCAAACACTTCCTGGTTTTATAACAGGGTTGGCTACAGCTGGTCAGACCACACCTCCTGCTCGTTAGACCACACCTCCTGCTCGTTAGACCACACCTCCTGCTCGTTCGACCTCCTGTCACCAGGTGTTATAAATATGCAGCAATAGAAACTCACCACTGATACTAAACAAAGAAAACTTTCGCAACAGTCTAGATTTTGTCCCAACTTGTCTCAGAGTCTTTTTACCTCAAACTGGTAGAAAGTCAAATACAACTTAGTCCTTAATAGAATTGAAATAAAGACCATCAGTTTAACTCTAAACTTGTTCTCTTTGACTCACAGTTACTTGAGTGAAAACAAGAATCCAATCACAAACAATTCCAGCTACCAGAAACCATCCAAGCTTCAGCAGTCAAGATATCCTAAAACAGCAGATGTAATAATAAACTTTAGCAGAGAAGAGTATTTAAAGATTATACTTTACTTTAGTTCAAGTGATCTGGCCGGATGTAATCCTCCAAAAGTCAAAAAATTACCTATGGTGAAATGACACAATCACCTCTTGAAGCAGATATAGTGTGTCTGCTACTTTGAGTGCGTTGTTTAATAAATTCACTAAGCGGAGGCGGGACCATGCCATGTACAATTTTAAAAAACACATCAGTGAATTTAATGAGGTTCTCCCAACTCAAGATATGGTGTTTGATGAGGATATTGCAGTGATGGTGACTTAAAAAAAAAAAAAAAAATCAAGTGTTTTTAGAGCTTGTTTATGGAGAATATGGATAGATTTTAATGTTGTGCTGCTGGCTTGTGCCCAGCTGGTTAAGCAGTAGGTCAGATGGGGAATAATCATTCCATTAAAATACAGTTTTGCAGCCTGCATGGTTAGACTGTTTCTTATATATCTGAAATTCATGAGGTTAAATTTTAAGACCTTTGTCACATGTTTTACCTGCTTTTTAAAAGAGAGATTAGAATCAGTAAAAAAAAATCCTAAATATTTAAAATCTGACCAGCAACATGAACATCTGGCTCCAGTGACACTTTGCAAGCCCTCTTTGTGAAGAACATACAAACAGTCTTTTTAACATTCAGGTGAAGGCAGGAATTTGCAAGCCATTTAGTTAGGTTAGGTTAGGTTAGGTAGTTACTTTATTAATCCCTGAGGGGAAATATTTTAAAATGTACATTTGTCATTGTGGACGTGAGCTTAAGTACAGCTTGTTCTTTGTTCTTTGCATGCACATAAATCACTGTATCATCAGCGTACATTTGAATATCACACCCATTGCAGAGACCCGCAAATCATTAATGTATAAACTGAATAATAAAGGTCCTAAAATAGAACCGTGGGGTACTCCCACGTTAGATCTCAGAGTAGATGATGAAACATCACCCACTCTGACACACTGAGTTCTTCCTTCAAGGTAGGATTTCCGCAAGGCAAGAGACTCTCAGGAAAAGTTAAAATTTGACAGTTTATTAATCAGGACATTGTGATTAACCATATCAAAAGTCTTCTTGAGGTCAAGAAAAACCGCTGCTACTACACCCCCTTTATCCATTTTAAGCTTCACATTCTCTAAGAGAAAACAGTTGGCTGTTTCAGTCGAATGATTAGCCCTGTAACCAAACTGCATAGGATGTCGCTGATATGGAGCTGTTGAGGTGTTTAATAAGTTGCTCTGCAACACATTTCTCAACAATTTTGGAAACAGCAGGGAGAATACTGATTGGCCGATAATTAGAGACATCAGTTGAATCTCCTGTCTTAAAAACGAGTGTTACTATGGCTGTTTTCCATCATTTCGGAAACACAATTTGCCTGAGAGATTTGTTGACAATGCTTGTGATAGGGTGAGGGAGTGTGCCTTTGTGTTTCTTCAGAAAAATATTGTCAATTCCATAAACATCTTTTGCCCTAGAATTCTTGAGTGAGCCTAGAAGTCTGGTGACAGTAGATGCAGAGACTTCCTGAATAGAGAAGCATGGTTGCCCTTCATATACTGGTGTATGATGAAATTGACCAATACTGGAGCTTTGAGTTAAAGCTTCCACTGAGTTGATAAAGTATGAATTGAAAGCTGTACAAATTACAACTTCATCTTGTGTAAGGCACCCATTCAATTCAATTCAATTCAATTCAATTCAATTCAATTCAATTCAATTCAATTCAATTCAATTCAATTCAATTCAATTCAATTCAATTCAATTCAATTTTATTTATATAGCGCCAAATCACAACACAGGTTATTTCATGGCACTTAACACGTTAAAGTCCTTACGGCAGAACTTTACAATATTATACAGAGAAACCCAACAATTCAACAATTCCCACATAAGCTAGTAGGTAAAAAACTCCTCTTGAAAGGAGAAAAACCTCCAACAGAGGGAAGAAAAACTCCCTTTTAACAGGAAGAAACCTCCGACAAAACCAGATTCAGAGGTGGGCGGAGCATCTGTCAACAGAACCAGGATCAGAGGTGGGCGGAGCATCTGTTAACAGAACCAGGCTCAGAGGTGGCAGGCCATCTGCTTCAACCGGTTGGGGTGAGAGGAGAGCAGAGAGAGAAAAGGACAGCATATCGATAGAAGAGGAGACCTGTTGGTGGAGACGACAAGCACAGAGCAGAGACATGCAGCTCCATGACGGGACATCTGGAGAAGAAAGAACAGAAACTACATGAGCGAAGGAACTGAATGGAGACAACAGATAATAATAAGAAACTATGGGAGAGAAAAAGATGATGAGGTATGAGTCAGTTAAAGAGTAGGAGGAAAGAAAAGAAGCTCAGCATGAAATGAGGTCCCCCAGCAGCCTCGGCCTATAACAGCATAACTAAGGGTTGGTTCAGGTCTACCTGAGCCAGCCCTAACTATAGCCTTTATCAAAAAGGAAGGTTTTGAGTCTAACCTTAAAGCTAGAGAGGGTTTCTGCCCCTCCAACACAAACTGGGAGCTGATTCCACAGGGGAGGAGCTTGAAAACTGAAGCTCCGCCTCCCATTCTACTTCTGGAAACTCTAGGAACCACAAGTAGACCAGCGTACTGAGAGAGAAGTGCTCTGCTAGGATTATATGGTTCTATAAGATCTCTAAAATATGATGGAGTCTGGTCATGTAGAGCTTTGTAAGACATCAAGAGAATTTTAAATTCTATTCTTGATTTCACAGGAAGCCAGTGAAGAGAAGACAAAACTGGAGAAATATGATCTCTCTTGTTAAATCCCGTCAGTACTCGTGCTACAGCATTTTGGATCAGCTGCAGGTTTTTAATGAGTAATTTGGACATCCTAACAACAAAACAACAAGGAATTACAATAATCTAGTCTAGAAGTAACAAACGCATGAATGAGTTTTTCTGTGTCACGCTGAGGAAGGATTTTCTTGATTTGATTAATATTACGTAGATGAAAGAAGGCAGTTCTGGAGATTTGCTTTATATGGTGTCTAAAGGACAAATCCTCATCAAAGATTCCAAGGTTCCTCACAGTTTTGCTGGAGGCCAAGACAACGTCATCCAGAGGAAGTAAGTGATTACAGAAAGAGTTTCTGAGGTGTTTAGGACCAAGTACAAGAACTTCTGTTTTGTCTGAATTTAGAAGCAGGAAGTTTTTGGTCATCCAGGCCTTTATGTCTTTTAGACAGGCTTCAAGTTTTACTAACTGATTAGTTTCATCTGGTTTTATAGAAAGATATAGCTGAGTGTCATCTGCATAACAATGGAAGTTGATGCAGTGCTTCCTGATGACATCTCCTAATGGAAGCATGTACAAAGTAAAAAGTATTGGGCCGAACACTGAGCCTTGTGGATCTCCATAACTAACTATTGTTTGTCTGGAAGACTCATTGTTGACATGGACAAACTGGAATCTATCTGATAAGTAGGATTTGAACCAGTCTAATGCAGTTCTTTTAATCCTCGTACCGTCTTCTAATCTCTGTAATAAGATCGTATGATCAATCGTATCAAAAGCAGCACTGAGGTCTAGAAGAACAAGTAGAGAGACAAGTCCATTATCTGAGGCTAATAAAAGGTCGTTAGTAACTTTCACCAGAGCTGTTTCTGTGCTATGATGAACTCTAAAGACTGAACTTCTTCAAACAGATCATTCCTTTGTAAATTAACACAAAGTTGATTTGAAACAACTTTTTCAAGGATTTTAGAAATAAACGTCAGGTTGTAAATTGGTCTGTAGTTTCCTAAAACAGCTGATCAACAGTCGTCTTTTTAAGTAAAGGTTTAATTACAGCCACTTTAAAAGCCTGCGGTACATAGCTGGTTACAATAGATAGGTTGATCTGATCTAATATGAAAGTATTAATTAAAGGGAAGACTTCCTTAAAAAGTTTAGTTGGGATGAGATCTAACAGACAGCTAGAGGATCCAGATGAAGAAATAATTCTAGTTAACTCAGAGAGCTCAACAGGAGAGAAATGTTCCAAGTTTACATCTGGTCCTACAGTTGCTTTCAGGGCTGCTGTTGCTTAGCAACACATCAGTGATGGTGTCAGGAAGGGTCGGCCCGATTCTCTCCCTGATAGTAAGAATTTTACTAGTAAAGAAGTTAATGAAGTCATTACTGCTGAGAGCTGAAGGAATAGAGGGCTCAACAGAACTGGGACTCTTTGTCTCTTTCTGCCATTCACATTCATTTTAAGTTGCTTCATTGAATTGCTGTTATGTTTGTCTGTTAACTTCTTTAGATTATCCCATATTATTTTAGAATTCCCCCCTGCTTCATCAATGATCTTGATTAAAAAAAAAAAATTAAAAAAAAAAAAAAGCTTTTGCGTTTCTAAGTTCTTTCGTTACCTGGTTTCTCAGCATTATGAATTTCTGCCTATCATTTCCTAATTTAGACTTGAGTGCAAGTTTTAATGCATAGTCCGTTTTTTCATTAAATTCCAGATGTCACTATTTAGCCATGGAAGTGTGTTTTTTTGATTTTGTTTCATTTTGGCTTTTTTAAGGAAACTGTTAATTGTGGTCTGTATGTGGATAAAATGTTGCTGTCTTCTTCCACACTTGCAACCATTAAACAGTTGCTCCAATCAATCCCCTGTATAGTATCCTCAAATAAATGTTGGTCACCTTTCGGTATTCTTCATTGATAACCCTTTCTGGTAAAGATATTTTAAAACATTTCTTTTGTAAGTTTTCTTGTTAAAAGTATTGAATTATGGTCAGACATACCAGTTACCATATTGTGTGTTTTGATCATTCTTTCTGGTTTATTGCTAAAAATCAAATCAATCTGGGACTGAGAAGTATGGGTTATCCTTGTGTGTTTGTTCACTAACTGAGTCAAAGTCACATTCCTTTAACATGGAATTAAGCTGATCATAAAATTCACATTTGGACAATGGTGGTCTGTAGAGACAGATAAGAGTAAGAGACATTTGAGATGATAGTGACACTTTCAGACCAATACATTCCAATTTGACATCACTTGACCACTCAATCTGGCTACAATTAAGGTGTTCTTTAGTGTAAAACATTGCTCCTCCTCCTTTACCACTAGATCTATCTCTTCTAAACATATTGTATCCACTTACATTCAAAGCAACAGAGGGCAAGTTTATATGTAGCCACGTTTCTGAGAGGCATAGAAAGTCCAGGTTTGAGTCAACAACAATATGTTTTATTTGATCTATTTTAGGCAAGAGACTTTGAATATTCAAATGCCCCCCAAACAGTCCTTTAGGTCTTGAGTGCGTATCCCAGAGCACCCGGGCATGATTGACCGTTTTGAAAAGTTTATGTGTACATAATCTTCTGATAGCTGGATTCAGACCGCTTTGTTTCACTTTTGTTGTTACAGCGCAATGTTCAGAGTTTTCAATTTGTTGTGAGCAGCTATCCATATCAGTGTGTGAGTTAGTCAGTGGACTGAAATGCATGACAATTGAGTTTGTATTATCACCTTCAGTCCTGATCACACACTTTGAGTGACAGCTTATTTTATTAAAGGATAGAAAAATGGATGAAAAAAAAAATCTCCTCATCATGTTGAAGAAGCTTTAAAAGACAATATTCCAAGAAGATAAATGGAAAGAAAGAAAACGGCATTGATAGATGCTCATGGTGTCATGTGTGAAGCCCATGTACATTCCCACGTTTTCCCCATATGGAAAGTCCTGTTTTTTTCTGCGAAGGAGGGAACATGAAAGTGTTTGTTAAAATTCTGCAGTGACTGACAACGTTTCAGTTTCTCCTGAATTATCAGTCATCAAAAATATTTAAATTCTTTTATTATTGTCTGTTTTCATCGTGATGATGTAATGTGAGCTGAGGCTGTGATTGGACAGTTGCCCCGTGTTGTCATCGATGCTGGAGGAGAAGAGGAGAGGACATAAAACATGATGGAGCTGTGTGATCAGACAGCAGAGGCCAGCGACTCAACAAGCCTTTGGTGGTCTTATTATTCTAATGTTGATTTACGACCTTTGACCTCCAAGAAGAGACGCTCATAATTAACAGTAAAGGGAGGAGCCAGCTCTACTCAACCTCTGTGTCTTTTTTGTCTTCGTCTGTCCTCCAGAGCAGATTGGCAGGTCGCATCGCTGAGTTCCTATACGCATGTTAAATCACCCTCTCTGTAATACTGAGATTACGCAACCAGCTACCAACTAAATAAACATGTAATCTAAATCTGTTGATATGATGGAGCAATTCACTCTCAGAATATAAAACGTTGTTAGTGCGATCTCCATTTCCATGGCAACACATTGGGTATGACTAAAAACTGGAAAACAATCAGTCGTGTCAGTAGACTCTTATGCAGTGTATGCAATGTTTACTACTCCAGGAAGTAGTCCGACCCTTAGCAACCACCCTAGCAACAGAGAGGATTTCGAGAACACTAAACTGCTCAGCTAGCTCAGTCTGGTTGGAACAAAGATACCTGATGAACAAAGATACCCGATGAACAAAGATATCTGATAAACAAAGATATCTGCTGAACAAAGATATCTGATGAACAAAGATACCTGATGAACAAAGATATCTGAAGAACAAAGATATCTGATGAACAAAGATATCCATGTTCTCATGTGTTTTTAACATTTTAGCTCCGTGTCATGTGTTCAAACCAAACCGGTCCAGCTAGCCTCCGCTAGGACTGTAAGTGCGTGACTATCCGTGGTGTTACGGTACGGGTGCTCGGAGCGACCAAAAAGGACCAAAAGAGACCCGACTTCACCAAATGGGTCATTTAATAGAACTAGAACAAGTAAAAATTAAAACTGCAAGCAGTGATATGCACTGTGTGTGATGGGGAGCTGGCGGGTCGGGGCGCGCAAGGGACCGCATATCACCGCTTAAAGTTGCAATTTTTATCTCGTTTCCTGTTTCCAGCAGGGGGCACTACGACTATGACCGAATATGACCATACAGGTGTCTTCAGGGTGGAACTGTTATCAAAGATGTAACGTTTGAGGAAGATCGGAATATGTAAATAAACGCTACAGTCACTTGTAGTTTCATGGCGAGACACTCAAAATGGCCACCACGCCACGGGCACACCGATTGACAAAAACAAATTCATGATGCCAAGAGACTTTTCGGTACATCTCGGTGTGATACACCTGTCCAACGAATCTGGTGCATGTATGTGAAACTAGGTGCCGGGGCTGCAGTTTAGGGCGTGCTAGCGAGCCGTTTGGCCATGCCCACTTGCATAACACATATCAGATGTATTGTCTCACCACGCCAGATGTATGTGACATGTTTCATGAGGTTTCAAGCATCCTTTAACCTTAAACGTGAACTTCCTGTGTCTCGGTGAGACATGAAACTTTGCCGCATCGCCATGGCGACGCCCATTGACAAAGTACAAAGGACACATGTATCACACCTAGGTGCACAAAAAAGTTACATTTCACCGTTATGTCAACTCAACAGGAAGTCCACCATTTTGAATTTAGTCACCATTTTGGGCGATTCTGACACGTTGTACTTTGTCGAACTCCTCCGAGGGATTTTTTCGGACCAACTTGAATTTAGGTTCTCTGGATAGAAAACATGTTTGAGATTAAAAGTTATCAAAATAATTTGTTTTCATCGATGTGTGTGCCCGTGAGAGGCGGCCATTTTGAGCATCTCGCCATGAAACTAGGAGTTGCTTTAAATCTTATGTACATGGACCGACCTTCTCCAAACATCACAGGTATGATAACAGCCCCGCCCTGAAGACCCCTGTGGGGTAATATTCGCTCATAGTCATAGCGCCCCCTGTTGGCCACTGGAAATTACACTTTTCATACTTTCACATTCTACGTCGAGCTGGTTGAGCCCATGAATGTAAAGTCAGGTCACAATAACCTAAACATGTAGTTGATGATATATTGAGACATTCATTCAACTTTGTCAATGGGCGTCACCGTGACGATGCAGAAAAGTTGGATGTCTCGCTGTGACACAGGAAGTTGATGTTTAAGGTCAAAGGATGCTTGAAACCTCACGAAACGTGTCACATACATCCGGCGTGGTGAGACGATACATCTGATGTGTTTTGCGAGTGGGTGTGGCCAAACGGCTCACCAGCGCACCCTGCTGGAGACAGGAAGCGAGACAAAAATTCTCCCTCCATGTTCTTCTTGTCAGGAGTCCAGTTTTTTCTTCCGTTTTGCCCCCGATCACCTCTCCTCCTGTGTCCCCTGTCTTTGTCTGTGGCCACGCCCCTCACCTCCTGTGGCCACGCCCCTCACCGGTCCCAGCAGATGCAGCCACTCACCCCTGATCACCACCTGCAGGTGTGCTGCATCTCCCTGATCACCTCCCCAGACTATATGTAACCTGCCCCTGCATAACTCTGGTTGTTGGTTCATTTTTATTAGCCACCCGTCCATCCTCTGTCTGCTCTCTATCTGCTCTCCGTCAGCTCTCCGTCAGTCCTGTTCCCGTTCCCGTTCCTCCGGCCTCTGTGCCTCCTGCGGATATTCCCGGTCAAAATCACCAGTCGGTGGAGTTGCCCTCCCGGCTCGGAGGATTGTTGACGCCGTCCCTTCCGCTGGTCTGCCGGCTGCCCTGTCAGCCGTGTCCCCCTGGAGCTGTCGGTCGAGTTGCCCTCCCGACTGGACGTAAAGTGGACACGCTCGGTGCCACCTTTTGGGTTTGTTGTTTTTGTTTTTTGTTTATTACAAATAAAGACTGTACTTTGGAACTTATACCTCGAGTCTGTGAGCTTGCATTTGGGTCCTGGAAAAACACCCACCACATAACACTCCTCTTCTTCCTCCCTCCATGTTCTCCTCTTCTTTTCCCTCCATGTTCTACTCCTTCCCTCTGTGATCCTATCATTATCTCCACGCTGGAGGAATGAATTTCCCTCCTGTTCAAATGCAGGTATGGAAAACGAGCTGGGTAATATTGATCTTGGTTAATGAGATGTCTGTTGGAGTGGTTCTGGGAAAGCCGGCAGAATGAGAAGGACTTCCTTTTTAAACAGCGGAGGAATCAGAGCTTTTCATGTTTGATGAATTCCAATCAGTCGTCTCTGATCCTCCTCTCTGTTTGATTACACCTCCTTTTGTCTTGTTGCTGTCCACTGCTCTGTTTTCTGACTCCATTTGCGTGTGTGCGTGTGTGTGTGTGCGCGCGCGCGTGCGTGCGTGTATGTGTGGGCGTGCGTGTATGTGTGTGTGCGCTTGTGTGTGGATTGGATGCGCTTCATTGCCCCCATGAAAATGTTTGATTACCCTGAAACATGTGTAAACTGCGGGATGTGAGCTCAGCGCTTTGTCCTCATAGATTACAGTTTATTTTTTTATTATTATTCCTCTACATTTTCCCGCCTCTGTCTCTCGGTACATGAGCGGGCTGAAGAGAGTGTTTTGTGTAAAAACTGTCTGAAGTATGAACATCTGTACAAGCCTCCAGATTTAGCCCACAGCATAGTTCTGGTCCGTACCGTGGTTCTACAGCTGCAGTGTAGTTGTTCTCTCTGGGTCAATGTCTCTCATTAGAAGGGAAGCATCTTTTCTCTATGTCATCATACTGAAATTTAGATTTTACATTTCCATTTCTTCTGGTTTTGCTGCACACAGGGTTCACCTTTACATTAGGAAATATAATATTAAAGTTCTGTAATCATTATGAAAGGGAAGTGTATGAAGGTGTTTTTATCTCTGTATTATGCAAGCAAAACCAAAAACAACAGTTTGAGATCTGATTTCTTGCACTGCAATAAAAATTCAAGTTTGGAAGTAAAAAATATATGAACTGAGAATAAAATTATCTGCATTGCAAACAAATTTGCTCAGTTTTGTTAGTTTTTGTCGCAGAATTCAGTATTTTTTAAAATTCAATTATATTTTTGATTGCTCGTTTAAATCAGACCTGCAGATTAATTCTGCTGTTGGAGATGGTTTTTGCAGCTTAGACTCTCGCTGAAGTCCAGTTCTTCCTTTATTTTACTGAAGCTCAGTCCTGCTTTTCTTCATTTGTGTTGGACTAGTCCAGAACCAAAAATCGCAGTTGAACCCATCGCGGCATCCTTACGTTGGCTTTTTAAAATGTTTATGTTTTTGTATAAGTGTCTGAATGGGTTGAGTTTGTGCAGAAGGACTGATATCGTTAATATCTGCTTGTGGGAAATTTCATCATTTTCTGGTGAGCATGTTTTATTGTTCTTCTCAAATATGATGCCTTATAAAGAGACCATTTTCAGCCAGTCTGAGTTCAAATCAGCATCCGTTTGTAGTATGGACACTTCTAGATCCAGTGAGGACTCTCTTCTAGTTTGAGTGATGACTCTCTTCTAGTTTCAGTGATGACTCTCTATTAGCTCATTGAGGGCTCCTGTAGTTCCAGCGAGGACTCTCTCCTAGTTCCAGTGAGGAATCTTTTCTAGTTCCAGTGAGGACTCTCTTCTAGTTTGAGTGAGGACTCTCTTCTAGTTCCAGTGAGAACTCGTCTAGTTCCAGTGATAACTCTCTTCTAGTTTGAGTGAGGACTCTCTTCTAGTTTCAGTGAGGACTCGTCAAGTTCCAGTGATGAATCTCTTCTAGTTCCAGTGAGGACTCTTTTGTAGTTCCAGTGAGGACTCTCTTCTAGTTTGAGTGAAAACTCTCTTCTAGCTCCAGTGAGGACTCGTCTAGTTCCAGTGAAGACTCTCTTGTAGTTCAGGTTAGGATTCTTCTAGTTCCATTGAGGAATCTCTCCTAGTTCCAGTGATGACTCTCTTCTAGTTCCAGTGAGGTCTATCTTTTAGTTTTAATGAGGACTTTTCTAGTTCAAATGAGAACTATCTTCTAGTTCCAGTGAGGACTCTCTTCTAATTCCAGTGAGGACTCATCTAGTTCCAGTGATGACTCTCTTCTAGTTTGAGTCAGGACTCTCTTCTAGTTCCAGTGAGGACTCGTCTAGTTCCAGTGAGGACTCTCTTCTAGTTTGAGTGAGGACTCTCTTCTAGTTCCAGTGAGGACTCATCTGGTTCCAGTGATGACTCTCTTCTAGTTTGAGTGAGGACTCTCTTCTAGTTTCAGTGAGGACTCGTCAAGTTCCAGTGATGAATCTCTTCTAGTTCCAGTGAGGACTCTTTTGTAGTTCCAGTGAGGACTCTCTTCTAGTTTGAGTGAAAACTCTCTTCTAGCTCCAGTGAGGACTCGTCTAGTTCCAGTGAAGACTCTCTTGTAGTTCAGGTTAGGATTCTTCTAGTTCCATTGAGGACTCTCTCCTAGTTCCAGTGATGACTCTCTTCTAGTTCCAGTGAGGTCTATCTTTTAGTTTTAATGAGGACTTTTCTAGTTCAAATGATAACTATCTTCTAGTTCCAGTGAGGACTCTCTTCTAGTTCCAGTGAGGACTCGTCTAGTTCCAGTGATGACTCTCTTCTAGTTTGAGTCAGGACTCTCTTCTAGTTCCAGTGAGGACTCTCTTCTAGTTTGAGTGAGAACTCTCTTCTAGTTTGAGTGAGGACTCTCTTCTAGTTCCAGTGAGGACTCATCTGGTTCCAGTGATGACTCTCTTCTAGTTTGAGTCAGGACTCTCTTCTAGTTCCAGTGAGGACTCTCTTCTAGTTTGAGTGAGGACTCTCTTCTAGTTCCAGTGAGGACTCATCTGGTTCCAGTGATGACTCTCTTCTAGTTTGAGTCAGGACTCTCTTCTAGTTCCAGTGAGGACTCTCTTCTAGTTTGAGTGAGAACTCTCTTCTAGTTCCAATGAGGATTCTTTTTTAATTCATTGAGGGCTCTTGTAGTTCCAGCGAGGACTCTCTTCTAGTTTCAGTGAAGACTCTTGTAGTTCCAGCGAGTTCTCTCTTTTAGTTTTAGTGAGGACTATCTTCTAGTTCATCGAGGACTTTTCTACTTCCAGTGATGACTCTTCTAATTCCAGTGAGGAGTCTCTTGTAGTTCCAGTTAGAATTCTTCTAGATTTTTTTTTTTTTTTTTAGATTTTATACACTTTATTAATCCCCGAGGGGAAATTTCTTCACTACAGCAGGGCTCTCAGGGGGGAGATGCTGCAGCAGGCTGCCACGACCGCGGCGCCAGGTAACCTGACCTGAAGTGCATGTTTTTGGATGATGGGAGGAAGCCGGAGAACCCGGAGAGAACCCACGCAAGCACAGGGAGAACATGCAAACTCCGCACAGAAAGGCCCAGGACCGGATTCGAACCCAGAACCTTTTTGCTGTGAGGCGACAGTGCTAACCACTGTGAGGACTATCTTCTAGTTCATCGAGGACTTTTCTAGTTCCAGTGAGGAGTCTCTTGTAGTTCCAGTTGGAATTCTTCTAGTTCCAGTGAGTCCTATCTAGTGAGGACTTTTCTAGTTTTAGTGAGGACTATCTTCTAGTTCATCGAGGACTCTTCTAGTTCCAGTGAGGACTTTTCTAGTTCCAGTGAGGACCGAATGTCATCCAGACACTGTATCTTTTGTTATCACAAATGTATCTATCGCACCATTTCCACCAAAACCTGCTTACTGAGCCATCTGTCACCATGAGGCTCATTTGTTTCAGTGACTGATTGATTGGGTGATTGATTGCCCCACTCCTCATCCTCCCCCCTTTATTTTTACCTCTTGGTTCCAGCAGCTCACCTGTCCTAACAGTTGACATCCGTCTCTCCCTGTGTATGCATCGCAGCTCGTCTGACTGGCAGACCAACTAGACCACCCACCTCCCCCCATCACTCTGCATCCTTAATTGAATCTCTTCAGCTCTGTATATTCCCAGTGGATCGGTGGAAGGGTCACCGGTTTCTGATTGGCTCACACACACCTGTACCTTAAGGACCTACTGCCTTCATCAGTGAGCAATGAAAACATTTTGTGTAGTGTGTGTGTGTGTGTGTGTGTACCTCTCTGTGATGTACATCAGTGTTGTTCCCCGGCGACAGATGTCGGATTGATTTCATCTGTCTCTCATCAAGCTCCTGTTCGTCCTGCTGCTGTAGACACACACACACACACACACACACACACACACACACACACACACACACACACACACACACACACACACACACACACACACACACACACACACACACACACAGCTGTGTATGTGTTTTCATCCGTGCACTAACATCATTAGGTAATCAGACAACAAACCCACCCAATCACAGTTGTGTGTCTGTGCAGCTATAAACAAACCACACCTCCTCATCAGACGTCAGAGGTCAGATCATGTGAATGTCAACTCCTTCTGATTTAAGATTCACTTATAATGTATTTTTCTGCGGTGAACTTCGGTTTTCTGAGATATTCGTAAGTCTTTATTGTTGTTGCTGCAACAGATAAATGAATCTGTAAATATCAACATTATTGAGTCCCTCTAGGATTTCAGGAGGTTTTTTGTGATTGTTTTGATTACAAATTTTAGATTTTGCGGCAGATTTTCGCAAAAATTTTGAGTTTTTTAAGATTTTTTTTGCATAAAATTACAGGAATTCAAAAAAATTGCAAGTTGAGAATTTTTTTTAAATTATTTAATTATTTGGTGTATTTTTTTTTTTTTAACTTAGAGAACCGTGGAGATAAAAGTTCTTAAAAGGTCCCAAAATCTGCATATGTTTCCAGAACAGACCGTCTGTGACGAGAATATAGAAACAAGGACCACATCAGCTGTCAAAATAAGAGCTTTAGATGCTGTTTAATTCATGTTCATTCAACACATAGACCTGCTGGATGAAACAAACAAAGAGACGTCTCTGACAACTGGACGTGTGGAGAAAACTCATTTAACATCCAGTAATATGGAATCACTTCATTTGATTACAAACATGTAATCATCATTTTAATGTGAAGACCACATTTCCCGCAAACCCTGTCACTTCCTGTTTCTTCTCTTGTTCCAGTTCCTCCTATGAACATAGTTTTATTTGGTGATGAAAACAGGAGCAGAGACTTTCTGATTAAATGAGTTATTGTTGTTGATGAAGAGAGTTTTGTTAGAAAAGATTTTCTTTATGTTTTAATACTTTCAGCTCAGATTCTGATGACGGTGTTTTTGTGGAGAAATGGCGGGGATTAAAAAAATTGGCAAACTCCTGCAAATAGTTTGCGTAAGTTTGCATTAATTATTGCGATGGCAAGAAGGAGATTTCCTGGAGGGACTGATGAAGATCTTCAGATCATGTCATGCGTGTGACCTTCTGATAATATGGTGGTGAATGTCAGCAGGGCTCATCTTCTGGGGAACCTGAATATCTGTAGAAACTTCACTGGTAATACATTTAGTATGTATATATTATGAGATATTTACAGTGCATCCGGAAAGTATTCACAGCGCTTCACTTTTTACACATTTTGTTATTTTACAGCCTTATTCCAAAATGGATTAAATTCATTTTTTTCTCAAAATTCTACACACAATATCCTATAATGACAAAGTGAAAATAGTTCGTTTAAATTTTTTGCAAATCTATTAAAAATAAAGAACGAAAATATAACACGTACTTAAGTATTCACAGCCTTTGCTCAATACTTTGTTGAAGCACCTTTGACAGCAATTACAGCCTCAAGTATTTTTGAGTATGATGCTACAAGCTTGGCTCCTATTCTTGGGCAGTTTCTCCCGTTCTTCTTTGCAGGACCTCTCAAGCTCCATCAGGTTGGATGGGGAGCGTCGGTGCTCAGACATCTTCAGATCTCTCCAGAGATGTTCAATCGGGTTCAAGTCTGGGCTCTGGCTGGGACACTCGAAGACATTCACAGAGTTGTCCCGAAGACATTCCTTTGTTATCTTGGCTGTGTGCTTCGGGTCGTTGTCCTGTTGGAAGATGAACCTTCGCCCCAGTCTGAGGTCCAGAGCGCTCTGGAGAAGGTTTTCATCAAGGATGTCTCTGTACATCGCTGCATTCATCTTTCCCTCCATCCTGACTAGTCTCCCAGTTCCTGCCGCTGAAAAACACCCCCACAGCATGATGCTGCCACCACCATGCTTCACTGTAGAGATGGTATTGGCTAGGTGATGAGCGGTGCCTGGTTTCCTCCAAACATGACGCTTGGCATTCAGGCCAAAGAGTTCAATCTTTGTTTCATCAGACCAGAGAATTTAGTTTCTCATGTTCTGACAGTCCTTCAGGTTCCTTTTGGTAAACTCCAGGTGGGCTGTCATGTTCCTTTTACTGAGGAGTGTCTTCCGTCCGGCCACTCTACCATACAGGCCTGCTTTGTGGAGTGCTGCAGAGATGGTTGTCCTTCTGGAAGGTTCTCCTCTCTTCACAGAGCAACGTTGGAGCTCTGTCAGAGTGACCATCGGGTTCTTGGTCACCTCCCTGACTAAGGCCCTTCTCCCCCGATCGCTCAGTTTGGCCGGGCGGCCGACTCTAGGAAGAGTCCTGGTGGTTCAAACTTCTTCCATTTACAGATGATGGAGGCCACTGTGCTCATTGGGACCTTCAATGGTGCAGAAATGTTTCTGTACCCTTCCCCAGATCTGAGCCTCCATACAATCCTGTCTGAGGTCTACAGACAATTCTTTGGACTTCATGGCTTGGTTTGTGCTCTGACATGCACTGAACTGTGGGACCTTATATAGACGGTGTGTGTCTTTCCAAATCATGTCCAATCAACTGAATTTACCAGGTGGACTCCAATCAAGTTGTAGAAACATCTCAAGGATGATCAGTGGAAACAGGATGCACCTGAGCTCAATTTTGAGTGTAATGGCAAAGGCTGTGAATACTTATGTACATGTGATTTTTTCATTTTTTTATTTTTAATAGATTTGCAAAAATGTCAAAAAAATGTATTTCACATTGTCATTAGGGGGTATTGTGTGTAGAATTTTGAGGAAAAAAAATGAATTTGATCCATTTTGGAATAAGGCTGTAATATAACAAAATGTGGAAAAAGTGAAGCGCTGTGAATACTTTCCGGATGCACTGTAATTCTGATTATAAAAGAGACCCTCACAGCAGCAGGGCAAACATGTGATGAGATTTATATTAATCAGTCAGAGTGAAGTGATGGAGAGAAGAGAGACTTTGAACCTGAAAATCTCTCCGACTTCACAGAGAACGTTCAGATTCAGGGTCGCGAGTCGGCTCTTTAAAAATACATAGAGATACGGTGCAGTACCACACACACACGCGCACGCGCACACACACACACACACACACACACACACACACTGTGGAATATAGATCTGATTAAACCATATGTGGGCTCATATGATGTACATTCAAAATATATACTGATTGTAATCATTGTAAAACACATTGTTTATGCAGAAAACATCACGGGTATGAAATATGGCCAAAAGTAGGATGCAACTAGTGCATCATATTAGGAAATGAAATGTGTTCGAGGGAACTGAATGTGTTGATTGTTTGTATTATCATAGACAACAGGAATCTGTGTGGAAGGGTCACGTGGGGTGCAACTCCCTATCAGGCAAGAGGAGGTGTGGCTTAAACGGAGGACAGTGGAAAACAACCAGACAAACATACTATGCAAATGTTCCCGTCACAGTATAGGTCACGCCTCTTCCAATAGCATAAGGGTATGTGCCGGACAGCGGGAAGTTAGAATCCAACAAAGAGACCTTTGGTTGATGTTGGGCTCTCCAAGATATCTTGTAAACTACGCTTAATAAAAATCAACTAAGACCGGTAACTGCCTAAAGACTGCTTCTATCAACGGACTCGGGGAAAACAATTGGGGACAACAATTTGAGATACAACAACACACACACACACACACACACACACACACACACACACACACACACACACACACACACACACACACACACACACACACACACACACACACACACACACACACACACACACACACACACACACACACACACACAGACAGCGTGCCTCCTGTGGGTAGTCCAGTGAATCGGGTGTAATCAGCAGCTGAGTGGTTTCCTGTTAAAACCTGCCTCTGATAGATAGATAGATAGATAGATAGATAGATAATAAAAAAGATAGATAATAAATAGATACATAGATATATCGGTCATAGATAGATAGATAGATAGATAGATAGATAGATAGATAGATAGATAGATAGATAGATAGATAGATAGATAATAAAAAAGATAGATAATAAATAGATACATAGATATATCAGTCATAGATAGATAGATAGATAGAGAGAGAGAGAGAGAGAGAGAGAGAGAGATAGATAGATGATAAAAAGATAGATAATAAATAGATACATAGATATATCGGTCATAGATAGATAGATAGATAGATAGATAGATAGATAGATAGATGATAAAAAGATAGATAATAAATAGATAGATAATATATAGATACATAGATATATCGGTCATAGATAGATAGATAGATAGATAGATAGATAGATAGATAGATAGATAGATAGATAATAAATAAATAGATACATAGATATATCGGTCATAGATAGATAGATTATATATATATGTATATATATATATATCATTGTTAGCACGACAGTGATGCAACTGGAAAACAATCAGTGGCGTCAGTAGACTCTTATGCAATGTTTACTACTCCAGGAAGTAGTCGGACCCTTAGCAACCACCTAGCAACAGAGTGGATTTCTATTCTCCAACTGAATAAATACAGAACATAGAAACACTAAACTGATCAGCTCGTTCAGTTTGGTTGGAACAAAGATATCTGCTGAAAAAAGATATCTGCTGAACAAAGATATCCGATGAACAAAGATATCCGATGAACAAAGATAGCTGATGAACAAAGATATCCGATGAACAAAGATATCTGATGAACAAAGATAGCTGATGAACAAAGATATCTGATGAACAAAGATATCCGATTAACAAAGATATGTGATGAACAAAGATATGTGATGAACAAAGATATCCGATTAACAAAGATATATAATGAACAAAGATATCGGATGAACAAAGATATCGGATGAACAAAGATACCTGATGAACAAAGATATCTGATGAACAAAGATATCTGATGAACAAAGATACCTGATGAACAAAGATAGCTGATGAACAAAGATAGCTGATGAATAAAGATATCCGATTAACAAAGATATGTGATGAACAAAGATATCTGATGAACAAAGATATCCGATTAAAAAAGATATATAATGAACAAAGATATCTGATGAACAAAGATATCTGATGAACAAAGATATCTGCTGAACAAAGATATCCGATGAACAAAGATATCCGATGAACAAAGATAGCTGATGAACAAAGATAGCTGATGAACAAAGATATCTGATGAACAAAGATAGCTGATGAACAAAGATATCTGATGAACAAAGATATCCGATTAACAAAGATATGTGATGAACAAAGATATCTGATGAACAAAGATATCCGATTAACAAAGATATATAATGAACAAAGATATCGGATGAACAAAGATATCGGATGAACAAAGATACCTGATGAACAAAGATATCTGATGAACAAAGATATCTGATGAACAAAGATACCTGATGAACAAAGATAGCTGATGAACAAAGATAGCTGATGAATAAAGATATCTGATGAACAAAGATATCCGATTAACAAAGATATGTGATGAACAAAGATATCTGATGAACAAAGATATCCGATTAACAAAGATATATAATGAACAAAGATATCTGATGAACAAAGATATCTGATGAACAAAGATATCTGGTGAACAAAGATACCTGATGAACAAAGATATCTGATGAACAAATATATCCATGTTCTCATGTGTTTTTAACATTTTAGCTCCGTGTCATGTGTTCAAACCAAACCGGTCCAGCTAGCCTCCGCTAGGATTGTAAGTGTGTTACTATCCGTGGTGTTACGGTACGGGTGCTCGGAGCGACCAAAAAGGACCAAAAGAGACCCGACTTCTCCAAATGGGTCATTTAATAGAACTAGAACAAGTAGAAACTACATTATATTACATATTATATGACATTCTATTCTAATTCTATTTTCCCATTGAGGAGGTGGAGGGATATTTCTAGTGATGAGCAGGATGTGATGTCATGGTGATTTGACCAATCAGATCTCTGGGTCAGAACTATGGTTGTATAATCAGGTGAGGAGTCCAGGAAGAGCAGCATGGTGGTGCAGTGGTTAGCACTGTCACCTCACAGCAAAAAGGTTCGGGGTTCAAATCCGGTCCTGGGCCTTTCTGTGCGGAGTTTGCATGTTCTCCCTGTGCTTGCGTGGGTTCTCTCCGGGTTCTCCGGCTTCCTCCCATCATCCAAAAACATGCACCTCAGGTCAGGTTACCTGGCGCTGCGCTAGTGGCAGCCTGCTGCAGCATCTCCCCCCTGAGAGCCCCCCTGCTGTAGTGAAGAAATTTCCCCTTGGGGATTAACAAAGTGTATAAAATCAAAGAAAAAAAAAAGAAAAAAAAAAAGACAGGATGACACTTCAGCCTTTGATGACCGCCTCATGTTCTTCGTCTCTGTTCTCGTTCTCTCGTGTTTGATGTGTTTTCATAGTTTCCCACGATTCATCTGTAGCTCTTTACATCTCTGTCACCTTTAAATCCACCGTGACCGGCCCACCTGACACACGACACTGAATGAACATCACAGCTGTTTCTTTTTTACCCCTCTGTGAACGCTCTCGTCATCATCATCATCACATACTTCATCATTTTAAAGCTCTTCATTCGTCATTGAGCCACATTCATCCGTCAGATGAAGACATATGGAAACCACATGATAACAAACATGTACACCTCCTATGAGCAGCGTGAGGACAAGCAGTGAAACACACACACACACACACACACACACACACACACACACACACACACACACACACACACACACACACACACACACACACACACACACACACACACACACAGTCACGCATGCAGTCATCACTCACTCCACTACGGAGACAGCAGCCGTCTCTTTTATCAATCCATCACCATCATCCCTCGCTCAGTATCCGTGGCCTCATCGATGGGCTTCATGTATCACCCATCCTCGGCGCTGACAGGACGTCCCTTTGTCCGCTGTGATGGACGAGGCTTTGGTGGACAGCTGGATCCCCCAGCAGACGCATGAGGTTCCAATGTGGTCCAGGATTGTGGTCCCATTGATCGGCTCCATGGTTTGGCTGCAGAAGAAATTCACTTTCTATTGACATCCACAGCAGACAGGTGGGGAGGGGCTGAAAAACATGTCCAAAATTTAGATTTTCTTTATGATATCTTTCTGATCTGTGTGTGTAGTTTGTTTGTGTAGTGTGTAGTATATGTGAGGTGGGACCACAGGCTGTACATACAAGTGTTCGTAGGTTCCAGTTATCTCGGTGTTGTTCGCTAAAGTCACTCCTTCTTGTTAGTTTTCTGGAGGTCCATCTGAAAATAATCCCTCATTCATTAGAATGGTCCCCTCCTCTTCTCTCTGTACACCGACTCTCTCGGCTCTGTCCTTCACTCGCATGGCTTTTCCTACCACAGCTATGCTGATGACACCCAACTGATCCTCTCTTTTCCAGATCTGAAACACAGGTAGCAGCATGAATCTCTGCCTGTCTGACTGACATCTCTCAGTGGATGTCCTCACACCACCTGGAAATCAACCTCCACAAGACCGAACTGCTCTTCCTTCCAGGGAAAGACTCTCCCACCCTCGACCTGACTACTACCTTCAACAACTCTGTTATCCCGACCCTGACTGATAAGAACCTCGGAGACACTTGACAGTCAACTCTCTCTTACTGCCAACATCACTGCAACAACACGTTCCTGTAGATACATGCTGCACAACATCAGGAGAATACATCCTCTTCTCACTCAGAAGGAGGTGCAGATTCTGGTCCAGGCTCTGGTCCAGGTTCTGGTCCAGGTTCTGGTCATCTCACGTCTAGACTACTGTAACTCCCTCCTGGCAGGTCTACCTGTTAGTACCATCTGACCTCTGCAGCTCATCCAGAATGCAGCAGCTCGACTGGTCTTTAACCTCCTAGATTCACTCACACTACTCCGCTCCTCCTCCTCCTCCTCCTCCTCCTCCTCCTCCTCCGTCCTGGCTCCTAAATGGTAGAATGAGCTCCCCACCGACATCAGGACAGCAGAAACTCTGAACATCTTCCACCACAAACTAAAAACACTCCTCCTCCTCCTCCTCCTCCTCCTCCTTCTCCTCTCCTCCTCTTCCTCCTTTACCTTGAAAAGTAGAACTTTAGTATCTTAAAATAGAACTTACTGATAGAACTTTGTAGATTGGCTTTCTGGAAGAAATTGTATTTTCTTTCTTCTTGTTGTTCTGGTTTTGAACCCTCATGGTTGAAATTAACTTATTGTAAGTTGCTTTGGATAAAAGAGTCAGATACATGAAATGTAATGTAATGAAATGTAAAGCTTCAAGAAGACCTGTTTTTGGGGGCGTGTCTGTTTGATTGACAGGCCTGTGGTGCAGGTGATCCAGCGTTGGCTCCTCCCCCAGCTCATCCAAATATGGTCACTTCCTGCTCCAAACCGCTCCGAACTAGCAAAGATAGTGACGGACAGAATCTGAACTGGAGGATTCATAACGTTCACAAACCAACGATGACATCACTGATGGATGATGGTTGATGACATCACTGATAGATGAAGACATCACTGATGGATGATGACATCACTGATGGATGATGGTTGATGACATCCTGATGGATGATTGTTGGATGGGACAGACGTTGTGTCTTCTGTAGTGTGTGTAATCTGAATCAGCATGTTTATGTCTGGCATATTCAGCAGCAGATATTGTTCTGAAAGTTCCTTTTATATTATTTAAACTGTGATTAACTTCAGTTCAGCTCATTCACACACACTAACCTCCCACCTACAGGAACGTCCTTCAGCTCTGTAGGTCGTTATTGTCTCGTGAGGTTGTGACAGTTGTGACATATAAATTCATCAGCTGTGGACGATGACAGTAGAGAGAGCATTCAGTGTGGATGGTCAAATATGTCGCTGTCAACGTAGAGCTGCCGAGCCTCGTGATCCATTACAGGCCCATCGACACACAGGATGAGCTATGAGATGTGGATCTGTGAAGACGGATCGCTGCACAATCCCTGCTCAATATCACAGATGAAAAGGTGATTCTTAAACCTTGCCGACGCACCGCCGGATGATTCCTTCTAATTTCATCAGAAAGGGACAAAACACTGTTTGTGTAATTACACACGGTGTGGACAAAAAAACGATACATATTTCTGTACACTAGATTCAAACACCCATAATGTTTGTTGGACACGAAAGAGGGAAGTTCCTGACTCCAACTGTCGGCAATAATCATACAGTTGTTCATTTTAGAAGTCAGTTTCTCCTATTTCAAGTATGACAACAGATTTTTTTATGAATAAGTAATAGAGATACAACATGCCCGATCAAATATAAATCTAAAAAAAGGTTTTAATAAACTCAACCTGTTTTGTTGTGGTTGATGTTTTGTTGTGTTTGTTGTTTTGTTGTGGTTATTTTTGTTGTTGTGGTTGTTGAGGTTGTTTTTTTATGGTTGTTGTTTTGTTGTGGTTGTTGTTTTGGTGTGTTTTTGTAGAGGTTGTTGTGTCTTTGAGGTTGTTGTGTTTAGGTTGTTGTTATGTTATGTTTGTTGTGTTTGTTGAGGTTGTTGTTTTATTAATGGTGTTTTGTTGTTTATCGATTTTTTTTTAGGTTGTTGTGTTTGTTGAGGTTGTTGTTTTGTTGTGGTTGTTGTGTTTAGGTTGTTGTTTTGTTGCATTGAGTTTTTTTTTTTGGTATAATCTGCATGGGGAGAACATTTGAAGGTGAGCTGCTTCCAGGATGTGAGGAGGTGTGATTCATGGCCTGCAGATATTTACACACTATACAAAAATGACTTTATTAAAGTGAGTGTTGTGCAGTCCGGTTAGCCTATATTCTTATATTATATTTTATTATATTATTTGGTTTATAATACTTCACCTGACTGAAGCTTCTTACCTCTAAACTATGAATCTTTCTGATAATGAAAGTCCACAGATTTCTTTAGAAAATCTGTGGATTTTCAATTCATTCCAAAGTTGTTATCAATAAGATTTTCACTATTTCAAACCCCAATTTTGATTCTTTGAGCCCTATTTTTCATCTAACTTGGCGCAGCGCAGGT